>NC_054830.1:21597500-21742500 GCF_018345385.1 Vulpes lagopus | reverse complement strand
AAATTAAGAACCTGACTATATACACAGGAAAGTACAATTCGTGAACAAAAAGCATGCATAGTGATAATAGTTACCATTAAATGACCAACTACTAGGTGCCAGAAATTTTATTTAAGAGATTAATCCTTATAACAAAGTAGATTTTATGGATAAGGAATCTGAGGTTCAAGATCACACTGCTAATAAATGATGAAAAAACAATGCAAAGTTGGTCAGTATGATTTCAAAATCACAGTCTTTCATAAAGTTCCCTTTCACCACTGAGTTGCAGGGTAAGTCTCCGGAATTAAAAAATAATAACTCTTATTTCCTTCTCAAGTCTTATATTCTCTGATGTGTAATAGGAATTTATGTTCTCTGATGTATAATGTTATGTTTTAAAGTTATAGGTTAATTTGGGAATACGTACAATTAATAGAGATTCTAATTAAACAGATACCACAAAAATATGAAGACCCTAAAATTGTGAGTTTCTTTCTACTTACTAAAGTATGTCCCAGATATATTCATTTCATTCAAAACGAACAGAACGCAGACCAGAGATTGTTAGAATGAGCTCTCTCCTAAAGCAGGAGAAAAGATCAGCCCAAAGGCTTCTAAGATTTGCCAGTTTTTGCTTGATAGCATGACATTATCTGAATTTTGATATTTTACCATTAAATTGTTATAGATTCTAGATCAAGCATAATAAAAAAAAAAGTATTCTGTACAATAATAAAATTACCCTAACTTTTTAAATGGGCAAAGGGCTGGAGCACCTGGGTGGCTCAGTTAAGTGTCTGACTCTTGACTTCAGCCCAGATCATGATCTAAGAGTCATGAAATCGAGCTCCACACTAAGCATGGAGCTTCCTTCAGATTCTCTCTCTCCTCCCCCCTCTCTCTGCCTCTCCCTACCCTCCAGGCTCACACATGTTCTCATTCTCTAAAAAACTTTTTAAAAAAAAAAAAAAAAAAAACAGGCAAAGGATCTGAATAGGCATTTATCAAAAAATATACACAAATGACTAATAAGCACATGAAAAAATGTTCAATATCATTAGTCATTAGAGAAATGCAAATCCACAAGGATATACTACTTCACATCCACTAGGATGGCTACAACTCAAAAGACAGTAACAAGTGTTAGCAAGGAGGAACTGGAACCCTCATACATTGGCTGGTGGGAATATAAAGTAGTACGGCCACACTGGAAAACAGTTTGGCAGTCCCTTAAAATGTTAAAGTTACCACATGGCCTGGCAAGTTCCATTCCTAGGAATATACCGAAGAGAATTAAAAACTTAAGTTCTCACACAAACACTTGTACACAGATGTTCATAGCAGCATTCTTCATAATAGCCCCCCAAAACATAAACAACCCAAATGTCCACCAACTGATGAGGAGATAAATAAAATGTGGCATATCCCTACAGTGGAATAGTATTCAGCCATGAAAAGGAATGGAGTACTGATACACACGATCACCTGGATGAATCTTGAGAATCTATTATGTTTTCATAGATCACATATAATTTATATAAAAATGCCTGGACTAGGAAAACCCATAGAAAGTAGGTTAGTGGTTGTCTGGGGCTAGGGAATTAAGGGTTGGAAGAAAATAGGGAGTGATAGCTAAGGAGTATGGGGTTTCTTTATGGGTTATGAAAGGTTCTGAAATTCACTTGGATGATGGTTGTACCATGTGAACAGAGTAAAATCCCTTGAATTATAGAATTTAAAATGGCGAATTGTAGGGAATGCAGAATTATAAAGAAGACGTATATGCCATCATCCCATCTACTTAACAGAGACCAAGTTTATTATTTATCACCCCCAGGTCCCAATGCCATGGGCCAGTGACCAGTGGTGATCATGTGAACCCAGCTACAGAACACGGACTTAAGTCAAAGATGCTCCACTTAGAAATAAGGAGACTATTTTTAAAAGCTGTCTTTGTTGTCTCGCACAGTTTCACACGCAACCAGGGTGGAGCTCTTTGCTGTTGCTAAGATTAAAATGTTTAACTGGTATCAAAAGTACATTTTTTTTAAAGGCAAGAAAGAAAGAAATGCAGAAACTTATATATTCTTCATAGTCAAGTTCAAGGAGCCCTCCTGGGAAATGAATTGTCTGCTTTGTATAAAGCACCCGACTGACAGCTGCAAGTGGTCATTCATTACTTCTGTTCCCAAGGACCCCAAAGACCCAGCAAGGGTCAGACATAGATCATAACTCTTCAGAACCCCACGACAGAGTCCCAGACTCTGGGGTCACATGAAAATGTGTCTTGCCCGGGAGGGAGGAGGCCTTTAAGAACCAGGCTGTCATGGGGAGTGAAATCTCTCCCTGGACCATTTTCCTGAGGCCAAGGGCTAATAAAAAAATCAGAGCCTCAGTGAAGAATTCTTGGCATGAGAAGAAAGTCTCGCCGACGGAGAGACCGCAGATGTGAGAAGTAGGACCGAAGGAGTGAAGCTGTTCTGTTTAATAAGCACACCAGAATCCTGTAAATAAGTGCCTCCCTTCCAGGTAGTAAACTTGGGAAGCAGGACACCTAATTTTGGTAGTATGGCCATTCCTCAGAATATTTCCCAAATGCCACTGTCTGACCTTCTTCGAAGCCCGTGACATTCCTCTCATCTCTCAAGATCTTCAAAGATAAGAAAGCTGGGTTGAGGGTAGATGGGATTTCCTTATGAATAACCTTTAAGAAAAGGCTGTGAATAAGGTCAGCGATCAACCTCAATCGTCCCATTTTTTTTAGCCAGCGGCAAAGCAAAACGAAAAGCAGTAATTGGCTCTGAGCATTCCAGCGTCACTGGGATGAGGGCGTAGCCCCCGAGAACAAGTACTTTGAAGGGGGCACTATGTTTGGGGTGTGTAAACTCGGTATCTTCCTTAAGCAAGCAGTCTACCCAAGGGGGCGGTCAGCCAGGCACATGTGCGTGCGCCCTCATTCTGCTCCCAGGTTAGAGCGAGACACCAGAAGGCCCAGATTAAGAAAAACAGTCCAAGCAATTAAAGCAACCTCGGGGGGGGCCTGATGTAGACACAGCAATGCTTCTTTAAATAATCAACCATTTCCCAAACTGCCCGTGCCAGGAGGTGGAAGAGAAGGCAGAGGGAAGGCCGGGTCCCTGCCCACAAGCAGCTCACACTCTTGTTAGAAGTAAGAGAACAGCCCGAGATCAAACACAAACAAGCCGGTGGCTCAGAGGACCCAGTTGCTCCCACCCCAGGGGCTGGTCTGGAACATCCACGAAGAACACACCAGCTGATCCCACTGCTCCAGCTTCAGCCCACCGCACGCACACTGCACGGGAAGGAGTCGGGACCCACTCGGCAAAACCTCCAGCCTCGGATGGCCACCCAGCTGCAGGCTGGGACTGTATTCATCGTTTCGATTTTTCGTCACAGACAAAAGGAAGCGAGACTGAGAGTGAAGAGGTGACGTTAACTATGCTCTATTCACACGTAGAACCAGGAAATCGCATCTGCTTGCCTATGGGGCTGACTGGGTCGCAAGCCTATCCAGTACCAGGTGAAACCGTTTGTGGTTTGCATTTCAGGAGCGCGGTGAATTCCACAACTCTCAAGGAAGTCAGCACTTCGGATGACAGCTGGTCTTTGAAAATCATGAAGGGTGAGGGTGGGTCCCTCGAGCTTAGACCAGACTGGTTGTGTTCTCTGCCCACACCGGCAGCCTCTCCCCAGCATCATCACTGTGGCTGTGCCGGCAGGTGTGGCTTCCGTTCTGTGTGGGGCCCCCATGTGGCAGTGAGGTCACAGGGAGATGAGTGGATCTGGGAGTCAGCCTTGCACTGCCTTCCAATGGGATCCAAGGAAAGGTGAAGCCAGGTCTTCTCCATGGAGTCACTCAGTAGACAAGACGGATGCTTTGTACACGTCCCCTGCTTTCCGGCCCACAAAACATGTTCACACACATCCCAATTGGGCTTTCCTTCCCTACTCTAGGACCAGGAAGGACAGCAGGGGTCACAGGGAGAACACGAATTCAAGGCCACAACACCTGCCTCCTAATTCAGCATTCTTCCCACGACGTGGCTCATATACACAACATGGCTCATGCACATGGCAGGGCACAGCCCAGAAGCAATGCAAGACCTGCATGGCCACAGGACCTGCTTATAATCTCAGGGTCTTAGAATAGTCCAGGGAACCCCTGAGCTTCATCTGTCTTATCTGCACGATGGAGGTGGCAGTCCCGACTGCATGACTGGTTGTGAAGACCGGGCAAAACAGGTGTAAAATGCTTCACCTGGTGCCAGAAATCTAAGGGTGCAGAGTTCAAGGCACAGGCCCTACTAGCTCACTGCACAGAGGGCAACACGCTCTCATCCAAAATGTCAGTGTGGCCAATACCAATACCAATCCCAATCCCAGGACCCCCAAGTCATACTTGGTCTTTCTGTTTTCAGCCACTGAAGACTTTGAACACAGGCTCCCCACTGCTGGAAATGCTGATCTCAGCACTAGGCAAGCTCAACAACAGCCTCTCCACAGTGACCAGGCCCCCACACACCTCTCTCCTCTACTGCCAGCAAGCCCAGAGCTAGGAGCAGCCACCAGCCCCTACCTGAAGAGCATTCAAGGCAGTACCCATCGTCCCCAACCCCATGCAATGAGCACAAGGGCCGGAAGGTACAGTGGTCACAAGAGAGCACAGGGGTTCAGCAGGCATGGCCTGTAAGTGGGATTGGAAAAGCTCACAGCACCCCAGAAGGAGAATTCACAGGGTCCCCCAACACTCAGACACTGCTGAACCCTGAACCTCCCTGGGAAGTAAGAGCCTCTCCCTGAGCATTCCTGACAAAGTAAACCGTGTCACTGGCAAACTACAGCTCACTCACGTGTTCTTTTATTGACTCCATGCTGGACAGGACACAAGTATTATCATCCCCACCTTACAGAGAAGGAAGCCAAGAACAAGGGAGGGAAGAGAAGGAGTTCAGTCACAGAGCTAGTGAGGAGAGACCTGGGACCCAGAGATAGCTTGCCTTCCTCTGAAGCCTCTGCTCCCCTAAAGAGAGGACACAGGATGAAGATAGGAAGGTGAGGAGGCAAATCGGGGCACCCCCCACAGGCCTAAACAAGCAAGGCTTGGCGTAGAAGGAAGGAAAAGATGTAGCACCTGAGGTTTGTAGGGTTCCCTTGCCCAAATCATTTTCCATCCTGTCAACGTAAGCAAGTGTTACTTCACTAGTCCCACGTCACAGGTGAGGAAAAGGAGGCCAGGAACCACATGGCAAAGAGCCAGGAACAGCCTGGGCTCTAGGGAGCCTTAGTTCTGGTGAGTCCCGTACCATCTGTAGGACTCATTCTCCCACCAGAGTGATGAGCAGAGAGGACTCCTGCGGCCCAAGAACACAGCATGGTGGGAAAGGCCAGAGAGGTCTGCGTCCTACCTCTGCCACTTGCTGTCAGGTCGCCCACCCTTCCGGCCCCAGTGAGGCCACCTCCTCTGTGAAGTGTGAGTAACGCTCACAAGGTAGCCGTAAGACGGAAATCAGATGCCCTGATGGGAGCACCTGTGGGGCTCGAGGGATGGTCGTTATTCCAATTCCAGACATCACCCAATCTTCCTGTCTGAGCCGCAGCAGTCAGGCCAGAACTCTCAACACCTGTTTTGCTCTTTAGAGCTTGTTTTCTTTCCTCTTCTGAGTAACATTTAAATCAAGACAAGGTCAGGAGTCTCCCACCTGGGCTGAGCAGGAACAAGATGCAGCTGGTAAGCAGATTCCTAGTTAGCTAAGAAAGTAGTCTGTGCAGACACCCCCAAGCCTCATGGGAGGGTGTTGAGCTCTGGACTTTTCTACCCTGCCTTGAGATGACTCACTGTGCAGAGGCAGCCTTCAGCCTTCCCAGCTGTGGTAAAATCAGATCCTGACCATTACACCAGCCCCTTTTCTTTACCCAGTGTTCCTAGGGCAAGAAGCAACCCTCTGCGGTTGTCTAAGCAAAGGCCGGGTATGGTCCTGGCCTAGGTCTTCCTCCTGTGATAGGGAGGCTAACTTTCAGGCACTTCCTCACCAGGGACATCCAAAAGCCTCCAGGACCACTGCCATCTTAGACTGGGTCAATCTGGCAAATAGCCTTCCAGAGAATGGCTTTGGAGAGCAAACCCTCGACCCAGCAAACCACCCAGGAAACTTCTCTAGCTTGGCGTACCCAGTCCCCACTCTGCCACTCGCTCACCAGGTCAGGAGTAAGTAGGTCTGTCTTCCCAAGCCCCAGCTTCTTTCTTGGTCTCTAAGGACAGCCATCCCTACTTCACACGACTGTGTGGAGGCTTAAGGACATGTCACTGTGGCTCATGCTAATAGCGACAACCCACAGTGACACCATGTTTTCTAGCAGCCAGGGCCTGCACTAACCCCCCAAGCCACTTTATTTCCTCTTCAACAAAAAGGAACAGATTCAGCTCAAAAAAAGCAGCCTTATGGTCATAGGTAGTGAACAGCAAAGCTGCAGACTGAACCTGGTCTGACTCCAGAACCCATAATCTAGCTGCTTTGCCCTACAACTGTGGGAGCACAAACGCTCCCACACTTTCCACTTGCAGGTAATGCTTTTCGAGAATTAAAATGCAATCAAGTCTACTTAATACCCAAATTTAAACTGCACCCTGATTCTCTCCAGCCACAATTCCCACCTGGAAATGCCTATGGGTGGTGGGAATGAGATGGCATGAAAAGTTTCTATGCCAGCCCATGAACATAGATTCCAAACACCAACCAAAATTACAAATATGAAACCTGCCCTGAGGACCCACCTTGGTGTTCTGATGCTGCTCTGCCCCCTTGGCTTCACGCTCTACTGAGCATTAAAACGGCATCAGCCACGAGCCTCAAATTCCCCACACACACAGCCCAGTGGAGGAGTGTGGGCTCTTAAGCCAGGAAGCCAGGTGTGAACCCTGGCCCTGCCAATCCCTAGGCCTTGTGCCCTCATGTTAACAATTTAGCCACTCAGAGCTTTTTCTCCTCGTGCCTCAGCTTAAGGAAGATTCTTTGGGAGTTTAGGAGAAAGATTCAATGAGAACTGAAGGCTATTATGTATACAGAGCCCCCCATCCCCACCCCCACTCCCGGCTCAGTAGATGTCAGCCATGAGCTAGTAACAAAGGCAATGATCTCCAAGCCTCCAGTTACTGGTGAAAGGTAAGGAAGGGGCACCTGCATGGCTCAGGTGGTCAAGCATCTGTTTTTGGCTTGGATCATGACCTCAGGGTCCTGGGATGGAGCCCCACACTGAGCTCCCTGCTCAGCAGGGAGTCTGCTTCTCCCTCTCCCTCTGTGCTCACATGTGTGTTCTCTCTCTGATAAATAAATCTTAAAAAGGGTCAGGGGCAGGGAATACTACCCACACTAGAACAAAGTAACAGAGAAACTGGTGATGCTCTCTGGCCCTCAAGCTGGCCAATGCCCTGAGTCTTTCCATAAAATAACGCGGCTATTTACGGTCAAAAGTCAAAAGATTCCTGAATGTTGGTATGCATGAACAAAGAGAATAATTTCTAAACTAACACAGGGGAAAGAGTGATCAAGACTCTCTTTGGGAAGATAAACAAAAATCAAGGAGAGAATTCAAAGTCCATGGAATGCCCAGCATGCTATGAAGAGAATTCTTTTGTCATCTGATGTTTCGGCTGTCCCGCCTGCCTCCACTGCCCCCAGTATTCTCAGACCCTGCCCAGTCAGAGGGGAAGTGCCTGGCTTCAACTGGATCACAGCTATAAGTGGAGGGCGTGGGAAGAGACAGACCAGGAGACAGGAGACTGGGCCTAGGCCCCCACTTGGTTCCTCTCTCACCCTGGGACCCTGGGCAAGTCAACTGCTGAGTGTGAAAGGAACACATCCATCCAGAGGTCTCTGGGACCCTTTCCAATCCCAATCTCAGCCGGTCTGTGATTCGAGTCCAGCCACTCACGGTAAAGGAGAACCCACCATCTAACCCACGTACCACTGTCCTATGCGGTTTCTCTGCTGTCAGCGAGCTTCCCAGCTGGCCCAGCAAACACACAGCAGCGCCTTCTCCACCCGGACCACTCTAGGTCCACCCCGCGTGCCCTTCTAGAAAAAGACCTCTTAACCACCCCCCTCTTACCAAATTCTTGCTGGGTGTCACTACTTCCTTAAATTCTAATTCAGAATTGTAGATGTTTTCACTTCATTTCCTCATGATAAAACCTTCGAAAAGAGCTTTAGATTGATTCACCATTAATTTATATTTCGACAATTCGGAATTTGTGAAAGCCCAAAGAGAAGTTCATTTTTGCATGATGGTGGAAAACGGACTAAAGGGGCTAATTACTGGCTGTTTTTGTACAATTTAAAAGCAGTCATTTAAATATAAACAGTCATTATGCTCCATTGTTCTCTATTTACTGAAGAGCATTCAAGGATGTCTTTTTAAAAAATATATTGGTCACTTCGTCGGAGTAAAATAACAAAAGCACATCTCTTCAAGCTTGAGGGGTTTGGAGGGGTTTTCTGCACTTAATTCATAGCATCCTTTTATAGTCTGACTTAAACAAGTCAGGACAGGAAGCAAATGTGTTTAATGGTCTCTGTTTTACACATAATAAACGCTCAAAAAAGTGCTTTATGCATGATTTCCCGATTGCAGTGTTAAACTGCTCTTTTTCATCTTCCCAGCTCTACTTCTATAGTAGTTTATATCATCAAAAAGCAAAGCTCTCCTCGCGCACAGAAGCGCCTTCCTTACGCCACCGCAGTTCAGTGTTGCGCGCTCACCCTTCAGCAACCGCGAATCCAGAGGCCAGCTGCTCGCACGCAGGGCCTTTCTGACTCTTCAACAAAAGCACAGCGACGACAGGGCTCACCATGCCTGACAGGGTACTTTGTACAAGGACCCACGCTGCACATTCCTCCTTGGATTCAGTTCCTAAAAAGTGCTTCTCTGAATGAATGCAGCTGCTTCCCATTGTTGAGAGGATAAAAGCCGTGGAAGTTAGGCTGGGCCTCCTCTGGCCACCACTGCTGGAAATCCTAGCGGCCAAATCCGTGCCCAGGTGTTAGCAATCCATCAGCTTCGAGGGCCACCGCCTCCACAGGGCAGGTCTACTTTGTTTGGATTCCACACTGCCTCATCTTGCATCAACTTCCCTTCCCTAAGCCACCTCAGAGCTTTTGGAAGGGGGGCGGGGGGCATAAACCCTATCACAAATACCCTCAGAACAGCAGGATTTTACTATGCCTGAAAATAAAACAATAACGACAAAAACATGGGACAGTAGAAACAAACCAGGTGACATTTTTCTTCCCCAACTGAAAGGAACATAAAGGCAGTGTTCATCTTGAACCTGTAAGCAAGCAAATACTCCAAAACTAAGAATCCAATTTTTGCATAAGTAATTTCTTTACCTATTAGCTACCTAGAATGAATGTTTCACTTGAAAGCACTACAGTACCCAAACCTGTGACAAAGGACTTAGGCAAAGTAACAGGAAGGAATCATAAGCTCTGGAGCCTTCCGTCTGGATCTGTGGTTCCAAAGAGATGAGAAATCTAGTGGCTCAGGGCTTGTGGACCTCCTGCTCTACCCAGAGGCTCCGGAGGCCTAACCAAACATCCAAAGAGGAAGGCTGAACCCTACTCCCAACATTTCCTTTCCCATAGCCCGAGACAGAAAACACATAAGGGCACTCGTCAGAGTTAAATGACAGCGGATCTCAAGGAGATGTGGGGGCGGGAGTTTAAATCGATACAGGCTTAGTGGAGGGCGATGTGGCAGCAAGGAAGGAAATTAAACATGCACTATCCTCCCACCCACAGAGTTGACTTCTAAGTGCTTACCCCAGAGAAGTGTTTCCTTGTATACACAGAGGAGTGCGTACGAGGATATTCGGCGCAGTCCTGTTTGAGATAGCAGAACTGCAGGAACTAACCTGAACGCTCCTCAGACAGAGAACAAGTAAACCACAGCACATTCATACAGGGAATATTTTACACCAGCAACAAGTGGTTAGATCTCTGCACGCAGATATGGAAAGATCTGTAAGATACGTCACGTGGGGGGAAAAAAGAAGCTATTTCATACACGCATTCTGTTCCCACTGGCGTAAAATTTAAAATACCCAAACTAAATAGACACACCCTTTAAAACGCACAGGTTGCAACACACACGTACACGGAGAAAAGCAGTTCTAGAGGATCACACCAAACTGATGCCTGAGTAGAACGAGCTAGAGAGGCAAAAAGGGACTGCGACTTGATAGTGTTTTCATTGTCGAGAGGAATGCATTCATGCAAATCTTGAATGATGATCTGTTGTAAGAATGCAAGGTAGGGAAAACAAAGCAGGTTTTTCTCCCACCCTATATTGTGGGTTTTCCTGGGCACGCGAGCCTCAGTGGCTTGGTCTATAGAAGTCAGGGACACAAGAGCCGCACATCAAGTCTCAATAAAATATCTGTTGAATGATGGTGCCTTGACTTCCTGTCTTTTAAACAAGGGTCCTTACAGCTCTATAAAATTATCTGTGAGCACGCTGTGCTAGACTTCCCCATGGACACAACAGGCAGGGAGAGGTGGGAGCCTTCCACCCGCTTCGAAGCCCCTCCCTTCCTCCAGGCTGGTCCACCTGCCAGCCACAGGTGCCCTGAGCAGCCCGCAGCCTGCCTTTTCTCCATCAGGTCAGCCTCCCATCTCCCTCCAGCCTGCCCTCAAGGTCACTCTTTCAATAATTTCAACAGATGTCCTGTTATTTCTAGAATTACCACTCAGCCAATAGGGAGAAGGATACAGAATTGGCAGAAAGAATTGCTTGGAGGTTCAGGAAAAGCAAGTCATTTTCCCCAGCCTGGGCAATGTCTGGGGGCCTGCTTAGTGAAAGTCACCAGAAGGTTTCACCCTTGAAGGTGTGTGTCAAAAACACCCATCCATCCATCCACCCACCCACATTCCCCCGCCCCATACACACACACACACACACACACACACACACACAGGACTAGTCACCTCAGGCAGTTCCTCCTTCAGTCTCATCTTGAGCTTTGCTCACTGTGTCCTCCTCCCCACCAGGCATGGCCAGCTTTGCCTACGCAGCCACACAGCCTTACTGTCCACAAGCACCCCAGCTGCAAGAACTCCAATCCCACTTGAATGAAGAAAGGAAAACACCTTCTGCCACCTTCCTTACTTTGATCACGTGGGCAAAATGGGACTTGTAGGACATATCCTGTGCTGTCACTGGCAGACAACCCCCAGAGTCTGAGCACGGTAGGAGGCAAAAGCAGGAAGGCTAACATCTATTCCTGGATGACCTGCCAATCTCCCACCCTGATCCCCGCCCCACCACCAGGACAAGGACACCCACCAACATCCCTTCCCTTGCCACTGCATCTGAGCAACAGTAACACCTTGTGAGGCCCTTCCCTATAGCTCAACCACTACAGTTCCAGAGCCTCTAGAATTTCTTTTAGGGACTTTCTTAGGGGAGGAGCTGTTGGGGGGGGGGGTCTGTTCTGGATCCCCATCACTACTACTACCAGTATTTAAAGAGACATGAGTATCTCTAGTGCTGGGCAAGTTGTCCCCTCTGAATCTGGAACTCCTCACATTTTGCAGACAGTTAAAAATTAAACTGTGATCAATCCGGTCAAAAAAAAGAAACTACCCATAAATCTGCCATAGGGGTCTCTTTTTTTTTTTTTGCATAATCATTTTTAAAAATACTGAACTGAGGTTAAGGAAGGAATGCATCTCCCCATAAGTCCTCATGCAGATGGGCTAAGGGGGGATGCACACTTCAGATGGTGTATGAGGCAAACCCAACTACAGGCCAGCTGGACTCTGCCACTGACACTCGAGGGCTGGGGTACACGGTGGCATCCGGATACGCTCTTTTAAGCCCCTTTTCCAGCTGTCTCTGATAGGATTTCTACCTCTTGGACTTTTCAGTTAGCTAAGTTAACACACACACACTTACACTTTTTTTTCAACTAAGCCAATTTGAGTTGTGTTCCTACAACCCATAATCCAATAAGCATTAGGTAATACACCAGTATATCCAAATATCTGAACTCTAACACAAGCTCATTTGTAAAGGGTTTGAGCAAGGAAATTCAGTGTTCAAGGTATGATTATAAAACAATGAGATTTGCTTTTATAACAAACTAACCAAAAGACTGAGGACCCTTTAAAAATTCTTAAGGAATTTAAATAGTACCAGATCCGAATTCTTTTTAAGAGCTGGACTTGGTCTCTGAAAAACTGTCAATACTCAAAGTTCATTCAGTAAAAGATGGAGCCAGGTAACTTGTTCTTTGTCAAAATGAGGTAAGACTAGAAAAGACAAGTGATTATTTGTGCAGCACATAAACTGGTTTACATTTTAAGATTAGGAAACCAGCGCTAGGTAAAGCCTTACTATACAAGTCTATCTACTCTGGTCACCTTGCTGTTTCCCACCCCGACCCCCCGTCCTTCAATGAACTGTGATGCTCATGCTCACTCACAAACGGTGTACATACAACACTGAACACAGAAGCCAGCTTACGGTCTAGGGATTTTAAAAGCATCAACAAGTACTCGTATTTCTCCTCTCCTGCTTCAGATATAAAGAGTTAAATTTGCCAAGAAAGACACAATCCTGAAATTAAAGGCAAACTCTGACAGGTGTTTCCTGGGATTCTCATTAATATTGGACAATGAAAGTCAGCCTCTCAGGCAAACATTAATCATTAGCCAATTGTTGAAAATTAACTACTGATCCATAAGGACATCACCGTGAAGCCCTTGTACAGCCATTCATGTATTTATTCCCTCATTTCACATGCTGCATTTCCTGGTGCCTACTATGGGCCAAGCACAGGGTTAAGTTCTCAACACTACAGACACGAATCAGATGCCAGCCTCTGTCTCTAGGAACACATATCACTTATTAGCTGAGTGAGCCAAAGAAGCAGTCCGGCAGACCCCAGAGCACATGGGCAGAGCCACCACACACCAAACCACTCCCCATTGCGGGTATAAAATGAGGCAGAAAGGGGCTAATCTCTGTAAAGAGGAGAGTTTACCATGCCCATAGGAAGGCAGAGGGAAAGCAAGTATTTAAACGCAGGCAGGTGGGGTGGGAGGCAGGAGTGGATGAGGCTCAGAGGAGGCTGAGCTGAGAAGGCAGCACATGAGCTATCCTAGAAGAGAGAGAACCTGGTCGCGCAGAAATAAGGGCACACAGTTCAAACAGAAAGATAATGAAGCAAAGTCACAGGGTGGAGCAGGTACAGAAATAAAACCCACCTTACAGGCTAAGCCCAATGAACCAAGTTATAAAACTGTGTTTCAGTAATTCCCACTATCTGCAAAAACCATGAGATGCTAAACTATATGGCCACACAGATCCAATGAGCTTACTTTTTAAGCCCAGGAAACATTGTGCATTGGGATCTCAGCCGTGGAAGAGAGAATGTAATCAAAGTACACTGTCCCACAACATTCCTGGCCATTGTAAGGCATCTTACAATGGTCCCACTGCCAAGGGTCCACGGCTAGCACGGCTGCTCAGAGAGGCTCCCACCACTCGGCTACTCCGAGCACAAAATGTGCTATAGCGATGGCTCAGCTCTGAAACCCAGCTCCCAGAGCACCTTAAGCCAGAGGTGCTTGAGAAGCAGAGTCACAAGACCCCAAGCTCTTCAGGAATAAGCACTTACAACTTTCCACCCACTCACAGCTAAGGACCTCCAAGGAGTCCACAGAGAGACCTGCCACCCGAGGTAATCCTGAATATAGCTCAGAGGAAAGAATGGGGGAAGTGCTTCTCCTCGCGGTCACATAAACAACACATGTTTACTGAACAGCTACTTCATACCACACCGTTAGGGATTCCAAAATGATTGACTAAGAACTGTATTCTGAAGATGCTTAGTAAGATAGAGATAGGATGAAAAAAAAAAGATAGAGATAGGATGTGCATATGAAGAACGAAAACATAGGGCATTTTATGCATGAAGATCCACAAGAGAGGTTCAGATAGGAGTGTTACTTTGGGTCAGGGTCAGAAAAGCCCTCGCGGAAGAGACTTAGTTTGAGATGATTCCTGAACACCTCCCGGGTCTGAAGAAGAGGCACAGCAGATGGAGAAAGGGCCAGGAGGTAGGCAAGCATGTACCAGAAGAGTTTAGGAGCTATGGGTGAGCAAATGGGGGAAGGGTGGGGAGAGGCCATGAAGGAGGGGTTCAAAAAGCCCTCTGCGGCTGGTGTCGTTAGTAGACATCAGGGGAGGTCTGAATTGGCAGATGAGCACCCCGATTTGGGACAGTTCTAATTTGAGGTGACTTCGCACTACAGAGAGCAGGGCTCAGCTTGGGGCTGGGTTGTATCAGGAACAGGTGGCAGAGACAACCTCACCAAGTCAGTTTGTGCATGAGAAACTGAAGGCTGGGAAGCAAAATAAAGTGTTCTTCAGTACAGTGAAGATGAGTATTGTAAGCAGCCCTGCTCTGACACTCCAGAAAGCAGAGCTCCCTCACCCCCTGCTCCCCACCCCAGGCTTAGAAGAAATTAAATAATGATACACACTTTCAATAAGTGGAACTGAGGAGCTAGCACTACAGACTGTGCCAAGAAGGGTCTCACTGTGGGAACTCAGTTGTACGGTTTCCATGGCTTCAACCTCCACTAGTCCCTACAAGTCCACAAATGAAACTGCATAGAAACTTGAGATTGTTTATACTTAAAAAAAAAAAAAAAAAAAAAACCCTAACCCTGGGAAAGCTTGCTCCCCCCCAAGGTAGTCTCCAGATTCCCAAAGCTGGCTCAGTTACACACAACTCAGACCAAACACACATTGACCCGATGGGGATGGCCACCTTTCTTACCCAATAGAAGTAATCGTGTTACCACAAATGACCTGTAACAGGCAGAAACTGCTTGGCACAAGGCTGGCTCTAAGGGTTCAGCGTACACATCTCCCACAGAGCGACAAAGCAAAGAAAACCACCAGCTCCCTGACATGTGCAGCTCTGCAACCCGTATCAGTCTCTGCCCTTTGATTTGCCATTCACGTTAACAGAAAGGTATTTACTACAGATAAAAAATAAACTTTGTTCTGCTGCCTCTAAACCGATCCCAAAAATAGAGCAATCACTTTGGTACAAATTGGGTCAAATGTATTAAAAAAAAAAAAAAAAAAAAAAAAAAACCTGGCTCCCTGGCGGGAGCACTGACATGGCATGGGACCTCGCAAAGAGTCAGGGGAAAATCCACAAAGATCTTCCCTTCCCACAGTGGTAAAGGAAATATTTAAAGAGTCAAGCAGAGAATAAACTCATCTGGCCATGTGACCATCCAAGTGAAACAAGACAGAAACTCAAATGCTAGAGTTTCATAACGGTAAGAGGTCAAAGGCATATATGTTGGTTTTTAGAAAGGCCTGCCAAACTAATACACTGCCTCCCTCCCCCACGCCTTAAAATACCACTGTTTAAGAATTGTCAAGAAAGCATCCGCTGGGAGGGATTGCAAGAAAGAAGAGAGATTTATCCATTTCCTATATTTTACTCCCTTACTCATCAGCTGAGAAATCCAAATGGTCTGATGGCAGATATGAGTGCCCTGAATTTCCCTGGGAAAAAATCAGAATATTAATTGGCTTATACACACAGCTACATTAATTATTCCATTGATCTGAATTAATCTGTCTTTCTGAAAGGTATTTATTTTCTAAGTTTGTTTAATCATGTTCTCTTGAGCTACAAAAAGCAACAAACTGGGTCACCATCCATGTGGTTAAATTTGGTAACAAGGCTGACACCATCTGTGGCCTAGACTCTGATGATCCATCCCCATTGATGGGGGCTTTTCACCACTTCTGCTCTTCCTTTAAAGTGATCATCCAATGTCAACACGTCTAGGACCAAATCAGAAACTGTTTAAAATATCCCAAAGCACACAAATCACCTCTAGTATACTGTACCGTTAGCACACTAACAGTAAATGTGTATCCAACTCCTGTTGAGTTGTATTTTCAGTAGCAATATCCAAAAGATTTTTACATTCTCTAGAAATCAGACTATAAAAGCCCAAATAAGAACAGACATTATATATATCTTATATATCTGACATATGCCACAACATTTTAAGGGTAGCATGAAATCCTGTATATAAACCGTTAAGGCTAAAATCACAAGAGTATCATGTTAGTAACTTCAGAACCAAGGAAAGCCCCCCCACACACACACTAACACTAGTTCTGCCTTTATACCACTCACTTAGTTGCAAATAGCCACCCTACTAAAATACAGCTTCAATATGAGAAACCAGAAACAACTGAATCTAGCTAAAAGAGGAGAAAGCAAACCAAGAGAGAAAGCTCCCCATTACCCAGCACTGGCCCCCTGCTCCACCTGCCTTTCTGCACAGGCTCCCCTAAGGAGGATGCTGCAGCTCCAGAAAAAATCCTGACATGCCTTCTGAATCATCAAGAAAAGATTTTACAGAATGTCAGAGGTAAACACAATCCCAGTGACCTTCTCATCCAGACCCTTTGACAAGTAGGTGAATGGCAATGTGGGAAGGATTTGGGAAATGCCCTCCAAAACACAGCTAGTTACCAGTTCAGTGGGACAAGCTCCTAGTCCCAACTCTGGTGCTCTTTAGGGCTTTCTTTCTTTTTTTCTTTCTTTCTTTTTTTTTAAAAACTATATCAACCTTTCCCAAAGAAAGTCCCATAAAACACTGGTTCCGTGATGTGTTCTGCCAAAAAACTGTTTGAAGAATCCATGACCAATTACTTTTAGTGACTAGCTGAGTTAAACAAAATGAAACCGGTTTTTTAACTACAGACCTTCCCGGAGCTCTTACTGAGCTAATGTGCACTATAAATCTTTAAGGGAGCAATAAAGTATGTGGAAGTATCCCAATTTATTTAACCCTAGAATCATTTTATCTTGGGATAAAATATATCTTCATAGGATATTCCTAGTGGAATACTACACTGTATTCTCCAAATTATGTTCCATGTCGATCTATTCAGTTATATTCTGATTTTCTAGAAATGAATAGTTCACGTACAAAATCTATGATAATTCTCTACTTACCAGAAAAATTGACCAAACAAAATAGCCACCACTCCTAAATAAACACCAGATTTAAAAAAAAAAAAAAAAAGCAGCTAATATTATCAGGAAAAGAATGGTAGACAGCAAAAGCCTACGTGAAGAGAAAAGTTATTTTAAAATCTGCTACAAACCTCTTCCATAAAAAAGTGCCACATCTATTTATGCAAGATTCATGACTTTAAACACTTTCATTCAGTATAAATTTGAGAATACAGGTCAGAGAGGGAAAAAAAAAAAAAACCACAAACAAACCCACTGTTGCAAAGCTCCAGGAAACATCACATGCATAGCTGTAAACTTCAACCACGCAGAAAGCCAGCTGCCAGTTTAAGTAGAGAGGCAAATGATAACCACACGTCAGGACAGGCGGGAACTCTAAGGATACTTACCAAGTTATGATTTGTTGAATTAGAATCATCTTCAGGGAATGGGATGTAAATAGCTAAGGCCACACAATTGGCAAAAATAGCCAATAATATAAATATGTCAAATGGTCTGAAAAATTTTGTTAAGGCATATATGTCTTATGTAAACATAAACCATTTCTCTCATCACACTCTCGATCACACCACTCTTGAATCACTTTGGAAATGAGAATTAGGCCCACGCGTCCTTTCTCGGCCGGCTGTTGTGACCACTAGGTCTCCTGCGAAAATATAATCGTCCGTGGTCATCTGGCAGGTCCCCCTAGCGAATGACTTTTCCATGTCCTTCCTTCCCTTGCAAGGATCACATAACGCTCATTCTTTGCTGTGCAGGTTATACTGAAACCTAAACACACATCCCACTAGGGCACCCCACGAATCGCGTCTCTGCTTCTTAAAGTTTTCAAAGTGACAAAGGCCTTAGAACACTAGGTTCCTGGCTGTTGTCGACAGAAACAGAAGCCCTCGTGGGACAAGTCTCTTCCACAAACCCTTGCCTCCATGTGTTAAAGCCATTTTCTCGGGGGCTATTCCTGGCTGGGTCAGTCTCCTGTCTGGCCCCGGGCAGGCCAAGGCACCAGAACTTTCTGCATGCTACCTGTGCATGTCTCGTGGCACGTTCCAGTACCTCAGACACTGTAACAAGCAAGCCAGGCTCCAGCTCCCCTTCTGCTTCCTTTACTAATCAATGCCTATCACTGTTTCGGATTACAGCTGGACTGGAGCTCGGTTTCTAATGAGCTGTTACTGCATTCAATTTATAAACAAATTAAATAAAAAGCCATAAGAAATCAGCACCAGACACTTTGAAAGTACAATTGAACAATTCTAAATCTCGGGGGTCTGTCTGGAAGAAATCACTTTGAAGCCAGCTTGCAACAGATACTTGCTTCAACATTCAGTGTTATTAAGAGACATTGTCAAAACTGGCAATGCAAAATTTGGCTTCTGCCAGAATGACTGTTTTTCTTCTTCTGGCTTTCAGGCTTTCCGAATGCAAGGTTTCTGAGCACCAACATAATCTGCAACTCGGGGGGCGGTGGGGGGGGGGAGCTTGATTTTATAACCGTGTTTCTCCCATAACCTCACCCAAAAAAGGCAAAACCACTGGTTTAACTAAATATCTCCAAGTACTAAAGCTTTGAGGAGGTGAACAGACCCTTCTCCATTCATCCTGATATCATTCCCGGAAATCCAAAAATGCTAAAGGAAACAAAGGCATCTTACTCACTGGGGATATCCTGAATCTCATGAAGAAATAGCCCCTTAAAGAGCTTCGACACTCACCACAATAAAGACATGAATGACATTCTTCTCTTACTAATTTTGAGGGGTTTATTTTTAAAGCCAATTAGCTTTCATTCATATTTATTTTTTAACTCAACTTGTATTATAAAATCTCTTATCCAAAGATCTAACCTTAAGACAGTTCTCCTGCAGAAGACTTCAGGATCCTCTTCACTTTTCCTTTTTTGCGGTTCCTACTGAAATTTTTTTTTTTTTTTTCCTACTGAAATTTTAAAAGCCAACTGCCCCAGTATTATTCTACATAGAAACACGCCTATGGTCTCTCCCATCCCCCATACCACCATTCTTCCTTTTGTAGTTCCCAATACTAAATGGACAGGCCAGCAAATCTGAAAAATACCAATGCTATTCAGGAAAACCAAACACAATTTTGTTTTTCCTTTGTGCTGGTCCGGTCTCAGTTGCCAGGTGTTGGTGGATACTATCTCACTGCCACAAGATTTTCACAAGCCAAGCGGAACAGAGAGACAGAGAAATAGATGGATCTGCTCCCAAAAATTCCTTCTGATAAGGCGAACCCTCCTCATTCTCCCAAGATGCAGGGCACTCTACCTCATCTGGGCGTACAAACCAATGAGGCTCTCACTCTCCCAGGGCTGACTGGGCCTGCACAGCTGGCTTTCGGAGGATTTCTCTAACATGCTCCCTGAACTAGAAGGGAACTGTCACTGGGAAAGACAAACAGATCACATGTTGTTTAAAGATCTGCTCTACAGCGCAGCCCCGGTGGCTCAGGGTTTAGCGCCGCCTTCAGCCCGGGGTGTGATCCTAGAGACCGGGATCAAGTCCCACGTCGGGCTCCCTGCATGGAGCCTGCTTCTCCCTCTGCCTGTGTCTCTCACGAATAAATAAATAAAATCTAAAAGAAAAAAAGAAAAAAAAGATCTGCTCTACAGACTGTCCCATTTGTAGGCAGGCTTCTCCCTGGATTGGCAGCCACATCCCCTCGTTCCTATACATACGTGTCTGGCCATGCCGGAAAAGTCGGCAACAAGATCCAGGAATTCAATCCGTGCACATACATTGCTATGTACAAATTACTGTGCACGATGAGAAACAGCACCAGGCCTCCCACCTCACTCCACAAGAAGTCAATGACCCCGGAGAGGTCTCTGCTCACTCAGAGTCACGTCAAGCCAACCTCAGGAGGAGGCGATCTTTCTGGCTGAGTGCAACCATGCTTCTGACCAGAGCGATGCCACTGAGGCACATCCTATGCACCTAGCTGCCTCCAGGCTGATGGTAGTGTTCATTCTCAGACTGGAAAAAAACTTACAGAGAAAATATATCCACGCAACCTCAGCTATGTGAGAGACACCATAACTCCCCCTAGAGAAGAGGCATCTGTTCTCAAAAGGAAAAGCACATGAAAACCCCTCACACCTTATCCTTGCATTTGGCTGCCCTCTCCAAAACCTTTCTGGACAAAGTTACCTCATTTTAATTCGTGTCCGTGACCTCAGAAAAGAACCAGATACAACAGAAGGCATGCAAAGAACTGCCTAGCTGGGTCCTTGGGGTTAGAAGGGAGTTTCGGCCTCACCTTCCAGGTGGTGGTCAATATCCTTCCTTCTTAGCCCTTTCACCCTGGGCGCTGTGGGGGAAGCCCTACACTCACACTGCTTCCTATGGTTAGGAGCTACTCCAAGGCTCCTGTTGGTCCCAAATACACTTCTGGGAAAAGGAAATGCTTTGTTTTACCCAGACCAATGAATCATCTGACTAATTAGAAAGCCATTTGCTCAGAAAGGAGGCCTCAGTCAACCTCTTCTGGAGGGTGGCAGTAATTGGAGACTTGGCCTCTAGAATTGGGGAAGGGGGGTGGGCAGGCCAAGCACCCTAGTTTTCCAAGATCCGGGACATCACAACCATCCTGGGGCATTTGGAGTTCAGTTTTAAAAATACAAAGGAGACACCCAGAAATGCAACTCCAGTCCAAGGACACAGACAGAATGTTTTATAAAGGCAGCAACTGCAAATTCCCCCACTGACAGACTGCTCTCTAACTCGCAAGGGCTCAGGAAGAAGAGGCGCACACAAGCCTCTCCCTCCACACGCTCCCTCACGCTCACGTTTCAAATGCTTTTTTGGAACATGTCAAAAGGAAATTCCAGGAAGTCATAGCATTGAAGAGCAAATTGCTCCCTCCCTATGAAGCAAGTGTTCATATTTGTAGCTACCTGAACAATCAGAATCGGCAAATGTCAGAGCTAGAAGCAACCTTAGCAGTAGTTGGAGTTTCAGAAACAAATTCTAAACATCAGAATGAGAAGATGCCACTAAAGGTCAAAAATGTATTCATTTCTAGCAGAGTCTTGTACAGTCTTTTTGTTTTAAATCAGCATACCTTATTTGCAATAGCTTCAATGCTTATCACTGCTCCAAAAGCACTGGTGGGTTTAAACTCCCCATCTCATGGTGACCAAAGGTCAGTTTCCTCTTTAATTACCACTTTGAAGTTTCAGGCTATCCCCCACCTCCATCACTACACACACACACACACACACACACACACACACACACACTCACACACACTCAGCTAAATATAACCATAGAGCAACCCCTTGGCACCCTGAGGAGATAGGAAGGTATATACAATGCAACCCTTTACATACAGCTTTTCTGTTGCTCACATTCCAGACTGCTACGACTTTGTAAGTGCCATTTCAGAAAGCAGATCCTTTTAAAGAACAGATGGTAAAAGAGAAACGAGAAAGACTTCCCCCCAAAAAAGGATACTTCCATTCCACTATACTAATGCAGGCTCTTCGGATGGGGTTATTGAGTGACAAACAGAAGAGGGCGCGGGCAGGTCGGCTGTTGGACGAGTTACCCTGTTTTTTGCTCTTGGCGTATTGCTGACGTTTTCTTTGGGAGAGAGATCCCACAGGTGGGGGTGCAGAGGTGCTCATAGTTTGGGCAGCCTTGGCCTGTCTAGCAGCATCGATTGCAGCTTGCCAAGACAGGACGGTTTGCTTGGAGCTATTCGGCTGAGAAGTTGGTCCTTCACCAGAAAGAGGGAGTCTGGTGCCTCTTGCATAGTTTGCCTCTGGGAAGAGGGGAGGAAAAAGAAAAATTTAAAAACGAATAATGAGAAACCAGTGTCAGAAAAAAAGCAAAAGTTGTCTCCCATCAATAACAGGGGGGTACGTTTCCCATGTTTCCATTTTGTACCTCATGTCCTAGTTTTCAGAAGCAGAAATGTGGTCAACCAGAGCAGCCAAAGAACTCCACGTGCTGTGCCCTGAATATCAGTGGCATAGGACCACTGCTGCACAGGGGTGAGTGCCTCTCTACAACCCTGTCTTCACAAGGACTCTGCTAAGTGTCTTTCTTCAAACTGAGGTCATCCACATTTATTCCACCTTTTCTGACTTTTAAAATACATGTACCTCTTATGAGTTAATAGATACACACAATAGCTTTTCTCCAAAATAACTACCCTCCTCACCACCACCCCCCAAAAATGGCAGTGCCAATAACTCAATAGTCTTACTCATTTTCAGGGTGCCACTCCAATATCTTTGTACAGCCACAAATGCATATTTTTCGGCACAGAAAAAAAAAATCCTGCACTAGGCACCAGGGCAATACCAAAAGCCCCATAACAAATATCTAGATTATGCACTGACACTTCCTGCAAATGAAAATTCATGATGCTTGGGACTCATTTCCTCCACAGGCTTCCGAAAACAGAAAACATCTTTAGGGCTTTTTTGCATTTTAAATTGCAGCCGCAGCAGCCAAGCCAGCATCCAGAGAAACAGTCAAGGCAGGCAGCCTGCACCCCTACACCTAGGAGAGACAGGCCCCTCAAGGCCCAGGCAGGAATCATCCAATGGTAGGCTGGCATCTAGGTACCCGGGCAGAGCCCCAAGGGGGGGCTCCATGTGCAAAGCCCCCCTCTGACTTTGGGTCAGGCCACCACCACCACCACCCAGGCAGGTGTCCCAGGCACTTGCCTACCTTGAGTCACAACCTCCTCACTGAGACACAAGTCAAAGTGAGAGTGGTGGCAAAGGCCGAGGGCTGGGCGTTTACAAAACCAATTCTTGCCAAGTAAAGAACGAGAGAGGGTCCAAGCCAACACAGGTCGGCCTGCCCAGCGCCCGGAGAAGGGGGCCAGCAGCGCAGCCAGCAGCAGTGCCCCGCTGGGGGGGAATCCCGCAGAGCCTTCCCTTGGGATCACCCTTGGGAAGGCTGCGAGTCCACTGAGGTGGGGGGGGGGGGGGGGGGTGCGGGGAGTGGAGGTGCGTCCCCGGCCTCCAAGGAGGAGGTAGGAGGGCTGACCAGAAGCTGCTACAGCCGCCGTCGACCCAGCCAGCCCGGCCGGCGTGGTGGCTGCACGTGGTGCCCAGGCCGGGCTGGGGAGAGGAGCCCCGGAGCGGCAGCGACTCCCCAGGCATTGCTAGGTTACCGACGTGAGCACAGCGGCGCTGGGAGCGGGAACACGCTCCACCCGACCCCGGCCGGATCCCCAGACCCGGCCTCCCTCTTCCAGGGGCGGGGTGTGCTTCACCCACCGTCGCGGAGAGGGAAACCGGGCAATCCTAGAATTTTCCGGATGCCACTGGAGACCAGGGGGCGGGGAAGGAGAGGAAGGCGAGCAGAGGCTGGAAAGGGGGCTCGGGCTGGGGATTCACAGCCGTCCCCCTTCCCTCGCTCGGGAGCGCTGGGGGAAAGTTGAGCCCGAGGACACTGAACCCGAATCACCTCGGCCCGCCGCCCCTCCGGCGCACGGTACTCCAAGGACTCCACGGCCGCCCCCACCCCACAAATGCAGAATTAACTCTGACATTCAAGGCCTGAAGGGGAGAGCGGAGTGGCTGTCACGCATCTCCCCTTCCTATGTAGATGGCAGGCACCGAGCTAGAAGCATCCTCTCCAACCCTCTCAACCCACCCAGTGCATCAGAGACGGGAGGGGGTGGGAAGGAAGAGGAGGACCATGACAAGGATGAGATTTGGCAGCGGGTGCCCAGGCTCTGCTGCTCACCGTTCGCGTGGTCCGCTTGCTGCTGCCGTTGGTGGTGCATGTTTTTCATCATCATCATCATCATCATCCACGAACATTTATTGAGCGCCTACTGTGTGCAGGGCACGGTGCTGGGCGTTGGGGCGGGTGCGGGGGAGGAGCGGGTAAGGGGGTTTACCAATAGGTAGGAGCCGCGGTCCCTGCCCTTACGGTCGCTTCGGCAGGGGGTGGGGAGGGACGGGGACGGATAGCAGAAAATAAGAATAATTCGTAAAAACCGCTCGCCACCCACGCTCCCCCTTTTCCAAAAATGGAGCAAAATAAACTTTTTTTTAAAAAAATAAGATCAGATGTATATATTATCTTAATAATATATACATGTAAATTTTTATTATTATTATTATTATTATTATTCTTTTTTTTTTTTTTTTTGCTGCAAAGGAGAATTGGCTTGGTGTGTCCCCCCGCCCCCCCTCCTAGCGGAGGGGCGCCGCGGGGATGCCGGCCCGGCCGCCGGGGCCGCTCGGGGCGCCCCCCATGCCCGCCCGCCCGGTGCCGGTGCCGGTGCCGGTGCCCGGTGCCCGCCGCCGCCGCCCGCGCCGCCGCTGGCTCGGGACCGCGGGCGCCCCGAGCTCACATCCGGGGACGGAGGCGCTCGCCCGCTCGCTCGCTCCGCGCCCGCCGCGCCCGCCGCGCCGCGCCGCACGCCGGCTTCGCCCTCCCGACGCTGCGCGCCCGCCGCCGTCCCTCCGCCCCCGCCCGCCGAGCCTCCCACGGGCCGCGCCGCCGCGCCGCGCCGCGCCGCCGCGCCCAGGGGCCGGGCCCGGCCCGCGCTGTGCCCGCTCGGCCCGCGCGGGGGGCGCCGCCTGGGGCTCGGGCTGCCGCCGCCCGCCGGCTCGCAGGACCCGCGGCGGCCGCTTAACCCCGTGCGCGCCGCGCTGCGCCTCGCGGCTCCCCCGGCGGGGGCGGGCGGGGCCTGCGGAGCCGCGGCCCGGGCTGCGGATTAACCGCTCCTCCCCTGCACCTCCGCGGGGCGGGGCCCGGGGGCGGGGGCGGGGCTCCGGCGCGCGCGTCCTCCGCACACCTGGAGGAGGCCCCGCCCCCGGGGGCGCAGGTGCCTGCGGGCGGTCGTGGCTCGGGGTGGAGGGCTCGGCCGGGCCGGCTCCCCGCGGCTGCGGGGGATGGGGAGCCCCGCTCCCTCGAGACCATCCACTGCCCCAGGTAACGGCACCTGGAGACCTAACCGTGTCCAGAGCGTCCCCACCTCCACCCCGCGTCGAGCCTGGCGCCGCCACTGTGCGCTCGAGGACTCAGGGGGTGACTCAGAGGACTTTCCCCTTCTCCGTGTGTCTCCGCACCCCCCTCCCCCCACGGGTATCTGCAGGCAGGTGCGAGGAAGGGAAGGCCAAGGTCCTTCCAACGGGGAGTGCTGCTGAAAGGAGCTGCTGGCCGCCGCCCCGCCGAGGACCGCGCTCTGGGGTGGGGGCCTCTGCGAAGGGCAGCTCCTGTCGGGAAGGGAAACGCTGTATCTGCCGGATGACTGACACTTCTCATTTAGCGTTGAGCTGGCTGTTGGGAGAAGGGCTTCTGCTTTACTTCACAAGATGCGATTTATTTGCTTTTGTTCCGATCTGCATGTTCCCACAGCGTTTTAGAACGTTTGGGCACAGTGTCTTTAAAGCAAAAAATAAAGCAAAAATCTCAGCGTCGCTGAAGAGGGGAAGACACGTTTATGGGAAGGTGCTCCTTGGCCAAAGAAAGCAAGCTGGGCCTCGATTGTTGGGGCCACCTGGGGAGAGAGACTGGGGACCAAGCATAAGGCTTTCCAGGGGCCTTCCTCAGAGGGGCGCGGGGACTGGAAGGATTAAAACAGGCTCCTTGTGCTTGTCTCTTCTTCTGTTTTTTTTTTTCTTCTTCTTCTTCTTCTCCTTCTCCTTCTTCTTCCTTTTTGGGGAGGTGGAGAGGCAGGGGAAGAGCCCTGCGGCCTAGCAGTAACATAAAGCCAGCCGGGACTACCTCACCTAAGGCTGCCCATGAGCCCAAATCTGAAGGGACAGAAGCTGGTTGCCTTCAAAGAACTTTCCCACCTACAGACCTTAAGTGCTGACGCAAGTATAAAATTCACACGGTTACCTGTCACTTTCTGATGGCCTCTTGGGAGACCTGTTCTGCAAAATCCCACCCTAATATTTGCTCACAATTCAGTTCAGCCAGCGACCCCTAGGCTAGGTGTTGTCAGGCCAAATTCACTGGTACATCCTCTCCCTTATGGAGATGCAGTCTAGTGAAAGAAGAAAAGTGTGTGTCCACCTGTAATACCGTGTGGAACCGAGGAGCCCTAATAGGTGTGATGAAAAATGCTATGCAAGCATCAAAGAGGTTCATTATAATGAGGAAATCTGAGACGTTTTCACAGAAGACCTGGCATTCTGATGCTTAAAAATTGATGAGGTGAGGAAGGGGGAGGGGTGAGCTGATGGAGCACAGGGCAATTTTAGGGCATGGAAGCTATTCTGTATGATACTGTAATGAATATAGCACACTATGCCTTTATCAGAACACATAGAATGTACAACACAAAGAGTAAACGTAAAATATGGATTTTAGTTAATAACAATGTATCAATATTGGCTGGTGAATTGTAACAAATGTACCACACTCATCCAAGATGTTACTAATAGGAGAAACAGTTGGAGGAGGGAGTATATGGGAACTCTGTACTTTCTCTGCAATTTTTCTGTAAACCTAAAACTGCTCTTAAAAAATAAAGCCTGGGGCACCTGGGTGACCCAGTTGGATAAGTGTCTGGCTTCAGCTCAGGTCATGATCTTGGGGTCCTGCGATGCGGCATTGCAGTCCAGGTCCCTGCTCAGTGGGGAGCCTGCTTCTCCCTCTGCCCTTCCCCTCTGCTTATCCTGTGTCTGTCTCTGATATATAAATAAAATCTTTAAAAAAAAAGAAATAATAAAATCTATTAAAAACAGGTGACTAATTTTATTGGGCTTTTGGGGAATGAGTGAAAGCGGGGGAGACTGAAGTGCAGGATGGGATGTGTTTGAAAGTAAGCAGGAGTGTGGCAGGCTTGAGGGGCAGCCCTCCCAGGCTGGAGGAGGAAGGAGGCTAGGTCCACAAAGGCAGTCAAGAAGCATTGCTGGCTCGCTAAGAAAACCAGATTTATCTTCTCAGCAGTGGGAGCCTGGTGAAGGTGCTTAAGCTGAAAAGCAGCATGATTAATTGTGACTTGGGTCTCTGGGTTTTGCACTTTAGATCTTAAAGACTTTGTAGAATTCGAATCTTTAACATTGTTCCATCGTACCTTCTGAGTCCCATTTTTACATTGTCTCCAGCAAGATTTTTTTGGGGGGTGTGGGGGGGTGAAGGGGAGGACTTGATCCAGCACACCCCTGAATGCTTTGGCCCACTGGGTAATTTAAATATTCCTATCCCCATGCTAATGTGAATTACTGGATAAATAAATAATAGCTAATATTTTTAAAGGCTTCCTATGTCCCAGGCACCAGTATGGCTCCTTTACACATATAAACTCATGTAATTCTCATGGCAAGCCCAGGAGACAGGGCCTATTAACATCCTCACTTTACAGATGATAAAACCAAGACACCAAGGAGTTAAAGGACTTTCCCAAAACCACACATTTATTTGGTTGCTGAGACAGTAAGACCCAAAAAAGACTAAAATAAAGGATTTCAGCTCCAAATCAGCCACATGTGTTAAGACCCAAATATGTCACAAACATGCTATTGTGGGGCTTTAATCCCCATGCCCTCAGACATAAAACACTCCCCTTTAAAGGCACTGAGTGGGCCTTCTGGAAGTGGTTCCCTGTATGTATTTCACTTTTTAAAACCTTGCTGATAGCCCAATCCAGAGCCTTATGACCTCACACCCATAGATCACTAAGTAGAGGCCCTACCTCCGTTCCTCCTTCAGTAATAACCCATCCTGTGCTCAAAAAAATACCATGCCACTTCCGTAACTGAAAAAGCCTGGTTCCTCCTTCCTTCCATGTCCAAGCTAAAATCCTCTGACTAGTGCTCAACCTTATCACCTCGCACCATTCACCTTCACCATGGTCAGCAGTCTCCTCATTAGGCCGTGAACATGCTGTGCTCATTTCTGACTCTCTGCTCTGGCTCGTGTTTATTCGTTGACCTGAAATCCTGTCTTGCTGACCTCTAACTAAACCCTCCCTACTTTAACAAGTCCCCACCAAGTCCCAGCCTCCTCCCAGAAGCCTTCTTTGATTTCTCCAGCCACTGCAAACACAGGTGCACCCACCCCTGCCTCCACCTCCCCTTGATTACATACCTTCTTGTGTCCCGTTTGATTGCTTATTGGCTATGAATCTTGTGTATCCAACCACGGTGTGGGTCCTTAAGCAAGGATCACCTCCTTAGCCCTCTGCCCCCACCGTCAAGTGTTGTGCACACAGAAGACACTAATACTCTGATTAATCTGCACTGGATCATAAAAGCCCACAGATATCACTAGAAACTGTCAGGTAATATTTACAAAAACCCCATAAGTTTTTGGCAGGACACATGGCCCTTAGATGGTATATACATATATATAGATATATACTCAAATGGAAAACTGGGTCTTTGGGACTCTAGGAATCCTAATTAAGGAAAATAAATAAGCAGATCCTAAAGGCTCTATGTAGAATATACCTATAAATGAACTGTGAAGCTGGGTCTCAGTAAGTCTCTCCATTCTCAGGCCTTCATGCCCTGATCCACTAACCACCAGACAAGTAAATAAAGGGGGTCAGGACATGCATTCCAGGTAAAGGAATGGTATTCACAAAGTCAGGCAGAAAAGTCCAGAGCATGTGCAGTAATCAGTAAGATGGTCAGGCTGGGAGCTGGGGGTACTTCAGAGATTGTGATACTAAGTGAGACTGCACAGACAGGATGGAATGGGATGATGGAAAGTCCTAAACATCCAGCTCACCAGTCTGTGTGTTGTCCTGGGGTCCAGCAGTTCTCAAGCTCTTTGGTCTGAGGACCCCTTTACACTCTTAAAAATTACACCTTGGGGCACATCAGGTTCCTGGGATCAAGCCCCACATTGAGCACCATGTAGGGGTCCATTCTCAGCAAGGAATCTGCTTCAGGATTCTCTCCCTCTCCTTCTGCCTGCCCCTGCCCCACCCCCACTTGCTCTCTCTCTCTAAGATAAATAAATCTTTAAAAAAAAATTATGGTAGACCCCAAAGAGCTTTATTCTATAAATTATATCAACAGGTATTTACCATATGCAAAAATCAAACAGAAAACACTTAAAAGTCATTTATCATTCACTTCAAAATACTAATAATCCCATTACATGTTAACTTTTTTTTAAGAAAAGTAACTATAATACCCAAAACAAAACAGTGAGAAGAATAGCATTCCTTTACATTTCTGTAAACCTCTTTGCTGTCTGACTGTAAAGAAGACACCTGGATTCTCATACAGTCAATCCATAGTACTAAGATGTTGGGTTAAAGTATAGGAAGAACATCCAGCCTCATACAGATATCTAGTTGGAAAAGAGAGAAACATTCTAATAGCACTTTCAGATAATTGTAGATATTCTTCTTTGCTATGACATTAAACTTGACTCTTAAAGGTTAGTTGAAATATGGAATTTGAAACCATAGCAATGAAACTTCTCATACTGTTACATTAAAATCTATCAATTTATATTGTACTTTGAGTGGATCTTGTTACTCCATGCATAATTTGGTAACATGCATTGGTCATTTGGAAAATATTGGTTCACTGAGTTACATAGACTTTCCAAATGTTGACACATTTCATTATACAGTATTTTTAAAAACCCACATTCTTGTTATCACCACCAATCTCATCAGAAAGTCTTTAAATATTGGGAAGCTGTCAAGCTCTCAGTGGTAGATAGAAGTTTTTCAAAGTTCTAATTTTCACTTGAAAGCTCAAATTTTATAATTGGCACAAATACTGTCAAGTTTTTTCTTTGAGGTAACTGGCTCACTTCATTCATTTTCAGGAAAGTAGCTGCCAAAAACTTAAGTATGAATAACCAAAATTTGTCAGTTAAAATGGTGTCCCATGAAAAAAACAACCCGTCCAGCTCCCCACCTCAAACCATCACAAAGTAAGATAACCATTGTATGCAGCAGAAATGTTTTATGCATATGTCCTAATTTGTCACCTAGAATATTAAGAAGACATCTACACAAGGGTTGAGATTTAATAAAACTAGTAATTTTTACTGCTTCATCAAGGACAGTCTTAGGTAAAATTGGCAACATTTTTATTGTGAGTGCATGACAGACATTGTGCATAATGCAATGGCCACCAGTATGCTTCGATGTCACTGCCTTGATTCGTGTTAAGATGCCAGCAGTTGTAACTACTGTTGAATTTGCACACATCAACACACTAGAAAAGGCAAATAAGTCTTAGTGGTACTATGAAGATAGATCTGACCTCGGAGACCCCTTGAAAGGGTCTTAAGTTCCCACAGGTGGAATTACTAGATAATCTACAAGATGCTCAAATCTGGGAGGTGCACATCTGGGAGGTGCATAGACCACACCTTACGAATAGCTACGATGGGGCCATTTTGGAGCTGAGAAGTAATATCAAAGTTGTGCTTCATGAAAATAGCTCTAACCACAATGGGCAAGATGGATCAGAGGGTGGAAACATTTGTAGGTGCCCGATGCTCTGTTGTTACTTCTTAAGTGCAGTTATTGAGAGGAGCAATGCTATTCCAAGCTCAGGCAAGAAAAACCTGCCAAAAGCAGCTCCCAGCCCCTATCATCTACCTAGCCACTCTCCTTCCAACACACCCCACTTCAGGACTTCTTGATTATAACTGACTTAGCCCCCACCCAGCACAATTTAAAGGCCTCGTTTCTTGCTTTAGCCAAATGGAAAGTAGAGGCCAGCTGGTCTTTATCCTTCATCAACTAACTCTTCCCTTAAGGAGCAGGATTTACATTTCACATCAAACTAAGTAATTCCCATTCCTTTAACTGGTTCATTCCCATCCCCCTTGGCCCAATTCTTAAATCTTATCTATGACTCTCTGATGCACTAAATCCTCTCCATTTCCCTGGTTGGGAAATCCTGGAAGAATCTAGTGTACACAGTCAACACCCCATTATCCACGCTGACTGAGGGAAGCAGTGAAGGGGACAAGACTTAAGTTTCCCATCTGTGAAATAAATTGGGTTATAAAACATAATCTCTAAAGGTTCTTACCATTTTTTAAGATTTTATTTATTTATTTATTCATGAGAGACACAGAGACAGAGGCAGAGACAGAGGGAGAAGTTGGCTCCATGCAGGGAGCCCAACATGGGACTCGATCCCAGGTCTCCAGGATCACACCTGGGGCTGAAGGCGGCACTAAACCGCTGAGCCACTCAGGCTGCCCATGGGATATTTTTGATTACTAATTCAATCTCGTAACTCATAATTGGTCAGGATTACTGGATGGTTGGGATTGGTTACTATATTCAGTAGAAGATGAAGCTTAAAAAAAAAAAAAAAGAAGAAGAAGATGAAGCTCAACCATTGAACCACCCAGGCTTCCTGGTTTTTACCATTCTAATGTGGTGTATTGGGCAGCCTAGATTTTACAGTCAGATTGATAAGGGGCTCAAATGCTGGAATTAGAGGCCACCAGCTATGTGATTTGGGAAAGTCATTTACCCTCCTTGGGTAAAACAGGAATAACATCACCCATCTTATTGATTTGTTACAAAGATTTAAAACAATACTGTAGAACCTCTGACATTTACCATTAAGCTGAATCGCGTACCTTATATGAATTCAAGTATAGGCAGTTACAGAAAAAGAAAGGAAGAGAGAAAGACAGGGTTCCATTTAAAAAGTGCTATCAGGAGTCTTAACTCTTACCTTTATGCCTTGACTTTAACTCCTTATGCCATTAATATCAATCCACTGTAGTGGCTCTCCTTTTTATTAATAGCATCCTGTCATTCAGCATAGTCCCAAAACAACAGAACACAGTTGAGGGTTTTTTTTTTTAAAATAATCTTCATATTTTGCTTAATTTTAATTTCTGGTACACATTTTGGTATATAAGATTCAACTGTCCATATTCATAACCCCAAATCCGATACAGTAGAAGGATGGAGATAATAGTAAAATGGGTATTTACATACATGCACATAAGTACAGCCCCATGGCACAAGCTGAATGTGGAAGTGAACACACACACACACCCAACATTGAGTTTAGTCAATGCACAGCCACCTCCAGTTAAAAGCATTAGTTAACCACTGGAAATAAAACAGGTATATTCACACACTGTAATGGAAAAATAACACAAGTCTGCCTCCTAATCAACCACGAGAGCAAATTTAGGAGGATGGGAAATTGTTTGGGAGATTGAGTCAATAAACGTCAGAAATGTTGTAGTTCAAACATTATAGTTTCCTCCGTGTTTCTTCAGAGCAGTTGTTTAAATATTCAATTCATGAAACAAAAACTGGAGTTGAAACTGCCCCGGTACCTGTCATACCTGGTGCCACCATCTGGGTAGACCTGCTTACGTTTCTTACTTTAAGGAAATAAAACCTAAGTCACAAATCTTCGGTACTGACATAATCTCTTCAACTTTCAATTCAAGATGTTTGGTGATTATTATGTAGGAAATAAAAATATTAAGAATCTTCACTTTATCAATTTTACTAACAAAAGCCTTAGAAATAAGCAGCACAAATCTTGAGTGCTTTGAACTCCTTAAACTTCCCTATCACTAACAAAGTAGAGGGAACTTAGCCAATTTAGGAACATTTTCTGTTTGACAAAAAAGATATGAAAATGCAGTAACTTCTGCTTAGCTTCATGATTATGGTCATAAATGGGTGCTAAAAATTGGCATTGGACCTTGGTTTTGAAAATTTGATAAAATAGGGGCACCTGGGTGACTTAGTGGTTGACCATCTATCTGCCTTTGGCTCAGGTCATGATCCCAGGGTCCTGGGATCCAGTCCCACATCCAGCTCCCCACAGGGAGCCTGCTTCTCCCTCTGCCTATGTCTCTGCCTCTCTCTGTGGCTCTTATGAATAAACAAATAAAATCTTTTTAAAAATTTTTGATAAAATAGCGGAATCTTTATATATCCTAGGTTATTAGAACATATGTGCAGAAAAAAAAAATACACCACTTCTTAAAAGGTTCCAATTTGAGAAACTTTTATAAATGAAGAGGAACATTGCAGGAGCCAGAAATACTTATTTGAAAAGGACTCATTATACAAACTTAGATAACTCACTAAGGATTATCTGTATTGGGTTCTAATAACCAGGTTGGCACTGTGTTGCATCCAAAAATATGGACCTTCCCATTTGTCAGTTTTGTCTTCTTTTTTTTTAGGTTGCTATTTTTAATTTGTGTTTATAATACACTGAAGACATCTTAGTCAATCATGTATTGAGCAAAATAATCACCATGGCAGGGAGACACACATGGTAGTCTTTATTGTCAACATGTCTTATAAAACTGAATAAATATTTGTTAGTGTTCCATTTTGATAAATACAAGAAACACATGGGGTTGAAAAGGAAACATATCAAGAGCTCCATAATTTTTCAAATACTGACACTACTCTAGTGGTAAATAACAAGGAATGCCGGGGTGGTTGGGAGAGTCTTGCAAACACACAACACCAGAAACAGACCAGGCCTTCCATGCGGCACAGCAACCAAGTAACTAACAGAACATTGGACATCTTTTCCCATGAAGCTAAATACCTAAGTGGTATAAAAGGTGTTTCGGTTTCTTGACTTTCTACCCATTATTACAGCTCACGATAGACTGCTGAAGGCAAAGTGAACGAAAAGAATCCTACAGGAGAAGTTAGAAGGGTGAGGTCCTCCTTCTGGCCCCTCTTCACTGACGTCCTACAACGTGGTAATGCTACACATTAGAAGCAGAGAAAGGGCAGCAAGGGTGACAGGCCCGAACCCGGCTGGGCTCATCCGAGGAGGGGCGAGCTTCCACATCCAGGCTGGCTCACGAGGTCACAAGGAGTCAGAGGGCCATGCGAGACGGGGATGGGCAGGCGTTCTGCGAAGTACAAGGCACACGCCCCGTGGCTTGCCAGTCTACTGGCCACCACAGCAGCACCACCTGAGAACCTGCTAGAAATGCAAATCCTCAGCTCTCCCCAGACCTAGTGAATCACAAACTCCGCCGCGGCCCGGCACTCTGTATTCTAACAAGTCCTCCGAGTGCTCCTGATGCACGCTAACGCTTGGAAACACGGCACTGCACGGATGAACTGACTGTCAAGAGATTTCTTTGGTTGTAGCTTTCTGCGGTTCGGGTAGGTTCCACCAATGTGAGAAACGCAAGTACCCTCCTGTTGCTGTGGCGCGTACCCTGGGAGGAGCACAATGGCCCATTCTCCTCTGTCCTCTTCTGGATTCTCACAAAATCCTAGCAAAGTAATGCAGTTGGACCCACTTCGGGGAATCCCAGAGCACTGATAATGCGTGGATCATGCAACGCAGGCCGTCTTTGAAGGCTGGGAAATATTCTATCATGAAGCCAGCCCAACAACTTGATAGAAGCAGTTTCAAAGGATACCAGAAAAATCTAATTCTACGCATTTCCACTCAGTGCATTGATGCCAGAAATTCCATCATTACAGCTTACAGCTTTAGTCCAACACCTGAAAGCCACTATCCCTGGAAATAGCACAGTGAGCCCTTTACTTCTCAGGTAAGGGAGGGAGAAGGAAGAGAACATGAGTGTCTTGCCCTCAGGAAGCAGGATGCCAGCCCTACTTTGGGAAGCTTACCCTCAGGGGAATATCTGGGGTCACTACAGGCAATTTTTGCTAACTTCACAGTGTTGCCAAAGGCCAGGTGTGCACACAGAACATCACAGGTGTGTAGAAAACCTTAAGGACTGGCGCAGAGAGTCTCAGGAAAAAGGAGTAAGAATGACTAGACCAGCAGAGACTGAACCAAACAGGCTGATTCCTACTTTGTGATGCCCTTGGAGAGATAGAAAAAGTCCTGACCTCTCAAGGAAATGGGTGCTCCCCGTTCCTTTGGTCTTCTTCCCTATCTGTCTGTGTATTGGTTATATTGCTCCCATGCAATATTGCATTTACTCATGGCTACTCAGTGAGGGAGAGAAAATCCCTCATTTTACTGAGGAAGAAGTGAGCAAGGCTGCCGGCAATACAGAGCAGAGCTCACTTAGATTTGAACCCTGACTTTCTGACTCCTACTTCTTTTGTCTCGATGTGTTTTCAGTCTGGTACGCACCCTCCTGCCCAGATGATCTGTGCATTCCTGCTCGGCTCCACGCTCCCTGAGGGAGAGGGCTGGTGCAGAACGTGAATCCCAGGCCGCCATCACTGGAGCAGGCTCCCGGTCTGCTCCCACTGTGTACCTCCTGCCTGCTTTTTAGAGCACAGAGCTTAACGACTCCACAGATGGGCAACTCTGTCAGCCATGGAAAAGAGATTCTGCTACACATAATTGTACTCTGAAAATATCACTGTGGAAGTGTGTAGCTGAGTCACAGATTTGGCAGGGGAGCTTCACGCAGGCCAGGCACTTCTGGGGACGAACTCCACAGGCTCTGCAAGGTGGCCCAGGGCACGGTCCTTCCCTGAGTCAGGGCAGAGGGTTGCTGAGGTCAAGCTGGAAAGACATTCTTTGCCTTATCAGTGAGGTCAGGACATTTGGTTCACACGCAGAAGCTTGGCCTAAACTTTTTCAAAATTCCTTCTGAGCTACCATTACCAATAAAAGGCTTTATTTTGTTATCTGCTCACCCTGTATCATTTGTATGACTCAAGCTCCCCTCTCTGTGACAATGGAGATTACAAATCCACACTTTCAAAGTCCTGCCCTTTAACCTATGCTCCAAGGCCATACCACCCCAGGCTACCAGGCATGCTCACCATCGAATCTAAGTGGAATGTCTTAAACCAAAGTAAGCTCTCATTATCCTCAACGAACCAGCTCCCCACAGCAACTTCTAGCACAACCATTTTCTCAACCATCAAGCTTTTGGTGAAGTTGTCTTCCCCGTCATTTTGCATGTTTGGTTCACCACCACTGATGCTTATTTCCTGAGCATTTTCTTCCTATTGCTGCCTGACTGACCCCTATTAAATCCATCACTGTGCTGTTCTCCAATCCAACGATTCATGCTTGCCTTACAGCCATGAAAACAGCCCTTCTCAGCCCTGGCTACAGGTTATAGAGCTTCTTAAAACTTCCAATATTGGGGCACCTGGATGGCTCTGTCAGCTAAGTGTCTGCCTTGGGCTCAGGTCATGATCCTGGGGTCCTGGGATCGAACCCCCAGGGAATCTGCTTCTCCCTCTCCCTCCCCATCCCCCCGCTTGCTCATTCTGTCTCTCAAATAAATAAATAAAATCTTTAAAAACTTCCAATGTCCAAGCCCCATCTCCCCAGAAAAGTCTGGTTTGGAGTGGAGGGTCCTGGGCAGGGAGAGCCCAGTCATCAGTGTGACTGAGAATCATGGTCCTGAATGACAGTACTTTTCAAACATGAGAGTGGGGGAATCTCCTTTGGATCTTGATAAAATGAATATTCAGACTCAGGAGGGCTGGGATGGGCTTGAGATGCTGAGTTTCTCACAAGCCCCAAGGCAATGAGCAGACTTCTAGGTCCCAGAGCACACTTTGGGTTCCAGGCCCAGTGAGTAAAGGAGCAAGAGCATCGCCAGAGGGGGGAGGTGGGGCTGGGAGGGCAGGCAGTTGTAGCCAGCCTTCCAGCCCTCTCTCCTTTTCCAGGTTTCCTGCTCTCCCCAGGTCTGCTCCTGACTCCTCCCAGCACATGGGCCAGCCTCACCACCGGGTTTCCTCAGGAAGCCTGACTCCCTTCTCTCTGCCTTGTTAAGCCTGACCTCCCTGCCAGTTTCCAGCCTAGGCCCTTTCCTGCCCTCAGACCTTCCTCAGCCACTTTGGGGTTTATGGTGATGACCGTCCCATCGTGCAACAAGCTCTGAAGCTGAAAGCAGGAAGAGAAGACAGAGAGAGAGATGGAACCTGGGCAGCATTGTTGACACATTGTGACTCCTAGCAAGTCACTTTCCCTTTCTGAATAATGCCCCACATGGCCAAAGTCCATCTGCTAAAGGCTAAATTAGAGCAGTGGTCTTTAAAAAAAGAAAAAAGAAAAAAAATCACTTGAGACGCCTGGGTGGCTCAGCGGTTGAGCGCCTGCCTTCGGCCCCCGGGAAGTGCTCCTGGGGTCCCATATGGGGTCCACACTGAGCTCCCTGCAGGGAGCCTGCTCTTCTCTCTGCTGTGTCTCTGCCTCTCTCTGTGTGTCTCTCATGAATAGATAAATAAAATCTTTATTTTAAAAAAAATCACTTAGTTTATCTTTAAAATCTCCTCAGAAATTTGGTCCAACAGAATGGTTCTCCAGACGCGTGAGATGAATGGCAATACACAAAATGCAGACATGTCATCAGCAGAAGCTATTTCTCACAAAGGTGAAGCCTTAGCTCTAGAGGAGTTCTAGGGATCACTGGCCCAGCTGTCCCTCTCCCCATCATTTTATTAATAAGGAAGCTAAGGCCCCAAGAAAAGAATAGCTTCCTCACATGTCCAGTTGGTTAGTAACAGATTCAGAACCAGACTCCAGATTCCTGAATTGAAATTCCTGAGTTTGTGATCCAGTAACCATATAGTTCTCCTTTCAGAACAAGAAATTTTTGCTCCTTCTAGATGCAGCATCCATCTTCCTAATGTGGTTAGTGGAGCCACCATTGTATTAAGCAAAAACCATGCCAGCACACCGTGATTAGCCAGGCTGAACAGACCTCAGGAAACATCGGGAATGTCAAGATGTTACAAGATGGCAATCTGCAGTGTAGGACACCCTGCCCCTCGCAGAATCCTCCCGTCCTCTGTAAGAGGTCAGGCCCCCACAGTTCAGTGTGACACCTAGCTTCAAGGTTCCCTGCAAGCTGGCCTATCCTAAGTTTCCAACGTCCCTCCCTGCCAGGACATCCCACTCAAACCTGCTATTTCTTACCCATACCTTATGCCATTGCTGTTCCTTAAACCACCAGATTGCTCCTTGGTACGGGAACCCACCTGGATGAGGTTAAATCTGCTACCTGACCTTTGACATCCTGAAGTTCAGAACTGAACCAACCCACTTCTCAGCCTGAACAGGGTCCAGGCCTCACAATGGTTCCATCCTTTCAGGACCCATGAGCATGATCTTTCCAGGATAAAGAAGTTTTTCTTTTCTCTGTTGGCTTCCTAATGCCACCTCAGGTGAAGCTCTACTGTGTGGAGCCCAGACAATTGTCAAGCTGTGGCCAGAGATGTTTAATTGGATTTTAAAAGATGAGAAAGCAGCAGGGAGCTGATTGTCAGCCTTCTGACAAGGCCCAGCTACATAGGTGGCCTGGCAGCACGGAGGACGGGTGTCCTGCCCAGTGTCGATTACTGTCTCCATCTGGGGGCAGGGAGGGCTGAGGAAAGGAGGGGGCATGTGGCAGTGGCAGTGGCAGTAGGGCCTTCTGTAAACTCAGGGCCACATTGCCCTATATTCTGTTTTTACTCCCAGAATTGGGCTTTCTCAGAAAGCAACCAAGATTTCCCTTTTTAACTCATCCCTCCTCATAAGAAAGATTTCTCTAAGCAGTAATATCAATAATTCATTTTTATATTTTTTCTTAAAGATTTATTTATTTTTTAGAGAAAGAAAGAGAGAGAGAGTGAGGGGGAGGGGCAGAGGGAGTTAGAGAGAATCCCAAGAGACCCCACTGAGCATAGAGTCCAACATGTGGCTCCATCTCACGACCCTGAGATCATGGCCTGAGCTGAAATTAAGAGTTGGACTCTCAACCGACTGAGCCACCAAGATGCCCCTTTTTATATGGTTTAATAACACTTCCATTTCCATGCTACCTCTAAGCCTCGCTAAGTGTCTGAGGTAGGTGGTCAGGGAAAATAAGATCACCCCCAGTTTATAAAGGAGTAAACTAGATTAATTCAGCTGAGACATGACTTTGCCCAAGGTTATACAACTGGTAAATGGTTGAGCCAGAACTGGAGATCAGTCGTCACTGATGAAAAGGTAGATAAAAGCCATTTCGTACACGACATGTATACAATTTCAATTCTGCATCTCAATACTATTTCCCAGAGACAGAAAGCTCCCTTTGTTGTCACCATGCAGGGAGAGCAGGCTGTGCCCTAAAGGCTAATTAAAAACGGAGGTTCCCACATATACCCTTCATCCTTGGACTGACAGAGACTTTACACAGAAACACAGACATTTCCAGGGCACCTGAGGCTGTCTGTGTACTGCACTGCTTCTAGGCCCTGAGGAGTTTACCAGTCCGCGAGAAAGCTAGTGGCTGGGGAGAAGGACTTGTGGATGTTACTCTAAGATGGAATGTACAGTGTGGTCCAGGTTTCTAGACTTCTCTTCAAGATGAATATGGCTCTGGCAGATCAGATCTGCCACTGGGTATGTGAAGTGATTCTTTTACATTATTTTTCTCAGGAAGACCTTAGGAGAAAACCATGGGAACAAACAGATTTTCCTGGTGCTGAACTTAAAGATTGCCACCCCCACACAACACACACACATACACATACACATACACACACCATTTTTGAAGGCTTGAAGGATGATGCTTTTCCTGAAAGCATGGACAGCATTCCAGCATCCCTCCCTGTGGGGACATCCTGCTCAAACCTGCTGTTTCTCATACGTACCTTATGCCATACACATACTTCTCACACATACCTTTCAGCTTTGGCTGTGAAAAGATTTTCACCAGTCAGTATGATCTACACATCACTGAGATGACGTAGGGTATAGCAATAGCCCTGAAAGGAAACTGAGTAAGTAAAGGCCAAGAGCAATGGTTCAGAGAAGACAGGAATATTAAGTTTTTTTCTTAGACACCAACTAAGACAAAACAGCCAGAAACACTGACACTTTTCAGAGAGCTTTGTGTGCCCAAGGCACTTGGATTTCAACATGCATTTTGGGGATGTAGCTTCTATAAGTTCATGACATTGAGAAAATGCAAAAGAGACACTATCCTAGCCTCAAAATTTACAATCTAAATCTGCTTAAGAAAAACTCAAGAGACTTCAGGTTTCAAGAGGACAGAGTAAGTTATTTCCACTCCCATTCCCTTTCCAGAAATTAATTCTGAAAATAATAAGGGAAAAAAAATTCATCTTTGATAAAACTTAGACATTTGTAACCCTGAGCCACAGTACATGAAGAGAGAAAACCCATGAAGAAAGGTTAATGACTTAGAGCAGAATACAATAAAAATGTAGTACCTCCAGGGAGAGATTCCAACAAAAAGCAAACCAATTCAACAACCCTCAAAACACAGAAAATCATAGGAATTGGTTCGCCATGAACTGTAAAGAGCTGTGGTTGAGGTTCTAGTCTGACTACAGTAGAGCAGCTTGATGAAAATATCCCACCTACAAATAACAATTATAAAATCAAGACAAAAAAATCTTTTTAACTCTGAAAGCATTGGGTATTGACCTAAAGAAGGCAGAAACTGTAGGGAAGTTAACCCTTAAAAGTTGGGAACTGCACTTAGTGAAATTTGATGTTTGTGGCTTTCCAAGGGCAGTACCTTATTTGCACAGTGTGAGCTGGCATAAAACTGTCGTCTCACTGCCTTGAAGTGTTAGAGGCAGACTGCAGGTTACCAGAGAGATTGGAAAGCTATAAGGAAAAATCCCAGAGAAGAGGTCTCCACAGAGTGTATGATCCCCAAAATCTGAGTGATTACTGTACACAAATTCTCTGTGGACTACTGTACTATCATTTCATGAGGGAGACTCCAGGAGACCCAACAAAAACCTGAGCTAGAAGAATTTAGTGCAAATTTCAGTTGTTGATCCAGAGTCTGAGAAAACTTTCATTCACAATGTCCTGCACACAATCAAAAGGTGTTAAATACAAAACCCAGAAATATGTGATGTATAATCAAGGAGATGAAGAAAGGATTTGTAGAAAACAATTCTAAGCACAGATGTTGGAATTAGTAGACAAGACTTTTCATTATAAATATATCTAGTGGCTTACATAAAAACATAGATATAATGAATGAAATGAAGCAGACTCTCAGCAAAGAAATTAGAAAATGAATGAAAAGTCTAGAACTACAAAATATAGTAAAAGAAATTTTAAAATTTACTAGATGGGCTTAAGAAAAAAAACTGGAAGGGGGATCCCTGGGTGGCGCAGCGGTTTGGCGCCTGCCTTTGGCCCCGGGGCGCGATCCTGGAGACCCAGGATCGAATCCCACGTCGGGCTCCCGGTGCATGGAGCCTGCTTCTCCCTCTGCCTGTGTCTCTGCCTCTCTCTCTCTCTCTCTCTATGTGTGACTATCATAAATAAATAAAAATTAAAAAAAAAAAGAAAGAAAGAAAAAAAACTGGAAGGGGACCTTGGTGGCTCAGTTGATTAAGTGTCCAACTCTTGATCTCAGCTCAGTTCTTGATCTCAGAGCTGAGTTCAAGCCCCAAGTTGGTCTCCATGCTGGGTGTGGAGCCTACCTAAAAAAAGAAAATTGGAAATGGCAGAAGAAAGACTCCATGAACTCTAAGATTGATTGGAAGTAATTTACTCAATCCAAAATATCATGAGATAAAAGACTGAAGTAAATAGAAGATGCTCAGGGACTCATAGCTCCATGTGAAGCAGCCTAACATAAGTGTCAAACAGAGAGAAGAGAAAGAATAGGACAAAAATAATCTCTGAAAAAATAACGGCTAGAATTTTCCCAAATTCAGTGAAAAATGTCTAAGAAGCTCAGAAAAATGCAAGTGGGATAATCACCAAGAAAAAACACCAATGCACATTTTGATCAAACTGTAGAGAGCCAAAGATAAAATCTCAAAAGCTGCCTAAGAAAAACAGCATATTACATACAGACTAAAGAATAACAAAATAAATGGCAGATGACCTCTGATCAGAAAAATTAAGTACAGAAGACAATGGAAGAGTGTCTTTAAAGTGTTAAAAGAAAAAAAATCAACCAAGTCAGATTCCTATATTCTTCAAAAGGAAGGTAAAATTAAGTCATTTTCAGATAAATGAAAACTTAGAGAATTACAACCTCACTATAAGAAATGCAAAATGAAGTTCTTTGGAATAAGGAGATCTTCAGATATTAGATGGACCCTAACGTATCATTTATTAGAAATGATACATATCCAGGTAAATGCAAATTACTATGCTTTTTCTCTTCTTCTCCTAATTTATTTTAAAGATATAAGACTATTTAAAATTTATATCATAATACTATATTATGGAGTTTATAATGCATATAGGTGGAAAATACTTGAAGCTAATAGCAAAAAAGAAAAGAGAGATAAGTAGACTATACTCTTGCAAGTTTCCTATATTTTATGTAAAGTAGTGAGATATTAATTGTAAGCTGAGATAAGTTTAAAATATGTATAATAATCCCTAGACCAACTGTTAAAAATATGCAGACATAAAACTAAAGGAAATTAAAATGGAATATTAAAACCTGTAAAGTCAACTCCCCTAAATGGAAAAAAAAGTAGAAACCAAGGAATAAAAGTCATATCAGACAAATAAAAAATAAATGAAAAAAAGAGACCTACATCCAAACATACCAATAATTACTTTAAATGTAGATTAAATAAATACAATAATTAAATAGGTTTTTCAGAGTAGATAAGAAAGCATGATCCAACTATATGTCATCTTTACAAAAGGCTAAAACACATTACCAAGATGAATTGAATTACGTCAGTTGTCCCCAGATTGATCTATTTAATGCAATACAATCCAGATAACAATAGTTATTATTATTATTATCATTATTTTGAAATCGACAAGCTGATTCCAAAATTTATATGGAAGTGCCAAGGATGTGGAGTAGTCAAAATAGAAATAGTTTTTAAAAACGCACAATTTGGGGTGCCTGGGTGGTTCAGTTGGTTAAGCATCTGCCTTCAGCTCAGGTCATGATCCAGAGGTCCTGTGATCGAGCCTCACCTCAGGTTCCCTATTCCACAGGGAGTCAGCTCCTCCTCTCCTACCTGCTTGTACTGCTCTTTCTCTCTCAAGTGAATAAATAAAATCTTTTTAAAAAATAAATAAATAGGGGCACCTGAGTGGCTCAGTGGTTGAGCATCTGCCTTCGGCTCAGGTCATGATCCCAGGGTCCTGGGATCGAGTCCCACATTGGGCTCCCCACAGAAAACCTGCTTCTCCCTCTGCCTCTCTGCGTCTCTCTTGAATAAATAAATAGAATGAAGAATGAATGAATGAATGAATGAATGAATGAATGAATCCCACAATTTGAAGGACTTACTCTACCTGACTTCAAGACCTATCATAAGGTTAGAATAATCAAGGCAAAAAGATATTGACATAAGGAGAAAAAGATAGGTCCATCATAAAAGGGAAAGAGAGTACAGAAACTGACTCATATTTATACAGTCAATTGACTCTTGATAATCAAAATTTGCCAAAGCAGTTCAATTGGAAAGGAAGATACTTTTCAATAAATGGTACTAGAAAAACTAGGTATCTATGTAAGATTTGACAAGGAACCTTAATCTCCAACCTCACACTATACCAAAAAAGAAAAAAGAAAAGATTCAAGATGGATCAGAAACTAAAATATAAAAAGTTAAAATTGTAAAGACTTTAGAAATAAACATAGGATTATATCTTTGCAAACTGGAGTTAGGCAGCGATTTCTTAGGACACAGAAAGCAATATCCATAGAAAAGAAAAAAGTGACATATTAGGCTTCATCAAATTAAAACCTTTGTTCATTAAAACAATCATTAAGAAAATGAATAAGCAAGCCATAAACTGGGGGGAAAGACTAACAAAACATAACTGAAAAAAGGGTTTATAACTAAAATGAAGAATTCCTACAATTCAACAAAGGTTAAAAAGACTGTCAGCACCAAGTCTGGACAAAGATATGGATTAACCAAAACTTCCGTGCAATACTGCTTTTACAGAGCAGAAATCCACAAAGAGAAACCTCCTTGGGAATCAGGTATCAGGGTAGGAAAATCTAAACTGTACCAACAGGTTGCTGGAGTCTCAGTGTGGACAAGCCTGAGGGAGATAGAACTCCAGGAGGACCTGATCATCCTGGGGAAACCCAAACTTCTGTAAGCTTTATCTCTAGAAGCTCTAGTAGGTCCTCCAGTGAATATCAGAGAAAAATCCCCTTGTGTTTCTGGAAATGGGAGGGGGAAAAGGAGCCATTCTGAAATAGGCCAGAGCATTCTGTTCTTAAAAAGGCCTGCCCCCAGGAGAAACTATTTTACCAAGCCTAATCTGCCGGAGTTTGATCAAAACTTAATTACCTGGAATAAAGGAAACATTGAACTCCAGCTCACTCTAGCCATCCTATCCCACCTAAGAAGGGGAAGACAGAGAAGCACTTGGGAAGTTCATAGGCTAGAGGCACAGGCTCACTAAAAGATCGAGACTGCATCATAAGACTATGAAACACTTCCCTTCCCCCACATCTTACCATTACATTTCTAAAGGCCTATTTACAGAAGTTCCTTTTACATAGTTCATCACATTCATCTATCAAGAAAAAATTACAAGACTTACTAAAAAAGGCAAAAATTACAGTTCAAAGAGACAAGTATCAGGACCAGACTTAGGTATGGCAGGGATATTGGAATTGTCATAGTAAAACCACTATGGTTAGTATGCTAATGGCTCTAATGCATAAAATAAGCAGCATGCAAGAACAGATGGGAAGTATAAGCAGAAAGACGTAAGTTTTAAGAAAAAAAAATGCTGGAGGAAAACCCCCACTATAATAGAAAAGAAGAAGGACTATGATGGGTTTATTAGTAGAGTAAACATAGGTAAGGAAGGAATCTCCAAGCTTGAGAAACTGCAAAAACTGAAAAGCAAAGAGAAAAAGAACACACACACACATTTAAAAAAAAAAAAAGAAAAGAAAAGAAAACAGAGTGACCAAGAGATGTGAATTAACTACAAATGTATAATATACATGTAATGGTAATACCAGAAGAAGAAGAAAGAGAGAAAGGAACAGAAAAAAAAATATTTGAAGCAATAATGCACAGGAATTACCCCCAAATTAATGTCAGACACCAACCCATAAATCCAGGAAGCTCAAGGAATACCAAGAAGGATAAATGCAAAAACAAACAAACAACCTATATGTAGATATATATTCAAACTACAAACAAACAAAAAAAAAAAATCAAAGCTAAAGAAAAAATCCTGAAAAAGCCCGAGGGAAAAAACACCTTATCTACAGAGAAACCAAGATAAGAATTATAGCGAATTACATTTGGCTTCTCAGAAAGCATGCAAACAAGAAAGGGATGTAGTGAAATATTTCATGTTTTGAGAGAGAAAAACCATCAACCTAGAATTCCATACTCTGTGAAGTATGAAGAGTGAAGAAGAAATAAAGCATAAAAATAAAGAAGAAATTTGGCTGAAAACTTCCTTATCATGGGAAAGAAATAGACATCTAGGTCCAGAAAGCTCAGAGTTTCAAGTAAGAGGAAACCAAAGAGATTCATATCAAGACACAATTATAATTAAAATACCAAAAGTTAAGGATAAAGAGAGAATCTTAAAAGGAGCAAGAGAAAATAAATTGTTACATAAAAGGGAAACCCCATAAGGCTATCAGCGGATCTCTCAGCAGAAACTCTGCAGGCCAGAAAAAAGTGGCATGACATATTCAAAGTTTGGAAGGGAAAAGGTCCAACCAAGAATGCTCTTGGTTGATTAACAAGTTAATCATGCAGAATTGAAGGACAGATAAAGAATTTTCTAGGCAAGCAAAAGCTAAAGGAGTGTATCACTACTAAACCAGCCTTACAAGAAATGTTAAAGATATTTCTTTAAGCTGAAAAGAAATGGCACTAATTAATAACAAAAAAACATACAAAAGTAATAATCTCAATGGAAAAGGCAAATCTGTGGTAAAGATAGTGGATAAATCAATCAATCAATAAATTTAGTAAAGTTGCAAGAACAAAATTAATATACAAAAATCTACTATGGGGCACCTGGATGGCTCAGTCGGATAAGCATTCAACTCTTGATTTCAGCTCAGGTCATGATCTCAGGATGTGGGATTGAGACCTGCATCAAGCTCCACACTGGAGGTGGACCTACTTGGGATTCTCTCTCTCCCTTTGCCCCTCCTCCTTTCTCTCTCTCTCTTTCTCTCTCTCCCCCCCTAAAAAAAAAAAAAAAATCTATTGCATTTCTGTATGCTAATAATAAAATATCAGAAAGAGAAATCAAGAATACAAGCTAGATGCTTATAACCACATTAGAAAGAATAAAATATTATAAATTTAACCAGGGAGGTAAAAGACTTAAACACTGAAAACTATAAGACATTGATGAAAGAACTTGAAGAAAATACAAATAGAAAAATATTCCATGCTTATTAGTTGGAAGACTTAATATATTGTTTAAATGTCCATACTACCCAAAGCAATCCACAGAATCAGACCAATCTCTATCAAAATTCCAATGGCATTTTTCACAGAACTAAAACAACAATTTTAAAGTCTGTATGGAACTACAAAAGACCCTGAAGAGCCAAAGCAATCTTGAGAAAGAACAACAAAGCTGGAGGTATCAAGCTCTCTGATTTCAAACTATGTTACAAAGCTAAAGTAATCAAAACATTATGCTATTGGCATAAAAACAGACACATGAACCAATGGAGTGGAATAGAGAGCACAGAAGTAAACCCACACATATATGATCAATTAATTTATGGCAAATTAATTTATGATGAGTACAAAACGGAGAAAAGAACTGTCTCTTCGATAAATAGGGTTCAAAAAACTGGACAGCTACATGCAAAAGAATGAAACTGGGACACTTTCTTATATCAGATACAAAAATTAATTTAAAAAATGGGACACCTGGGTGGCTCAGTGGTTGAGCATCTGCCTTTGGCTCAGGTTGTGATCCCAGAGTCCTGGGATTGAGTCCTGCATCGGGCTCCCTGTGAGGAGCCTGCTTCTCCCTCTGCCTATGTCTCTGCCAATCTCTGTGTGTCTATCATGAATAAATAAAATTTTTCATGAATAAATACATTTTTAAAAATTAATTTAAAATGGATTAAAGAAAAAAAACTAAAAAAAAAATGGATTAAAGACTTGAATGTAAGGCCTAAAATCATAAAACTCCAAGAAGAAAATATAGGCAGTAAGCTCCTTGGCATCTGTCTTGGCAATGTTTTCATTTTGTTTTATTTGTTTGTTTTTGGATATGACTCCAAAGGCAAAGGCAAAAGAGCAAAAATAAAGAAATGGGTCTATAACAAACTAAAAAGCTTCTGCATAGCAAAGGAAGTCAGCAATTAAAAGAAAAGCAATCTACTGAATAGGAGGAAGTATTTGCAAATCATATTCTGATAAGGGGTTAATATTCAAAATATATAAAGAACTCATGCAATTCAATAACAAAAAAAGCCAAACAACCCAATTTAAAAATGGGAAGGGAATTTGAATAGGCCTTTTTCTAAAAAAGACACTCAGATGGCCAACAGGCACATGGAAATATGTTCCACATCGTTAATCATCATGGAAATGCAAATCAAAACCACAATGAGACATTATATCATACATGTTAGAATCACTATTACCAAAAAGACAAGAAATAACAAGTGTTGGCAAGGATGTGGAGAAATAATAACCCTTGTGCATCTTAGGGGGAATGTAAATTGGTGTATTCACTGTGGAAAACAGTATCAGGTTCCTCAAAAAATCAAAAGTGGAACTACTAAATGATCCAGCAATTCCATTACTGGGTATCTACCTATTCAAAGAAAAAAGTCCACTAATTTGAAAAGACACATGCACCCTAAGTTTGTTACTACATGATTCACAATAGTCAAGATAAAGAAGCAACCCAAGTGTTCATTGATGGATAAATGGATAAAGAATGTGTTATAGGGCAGCCTGGGTGGCTCAGTGGTTTGGTGTCGCCTTTGGCCCAGGGTGTGGTCCTGGAGACCCAGGATCAAGTCCCATGTCAGGCTCCCTGCGTGGAGCCTGCTTCTCCCTCTGCCTGTGTCTCTGCCTCTCTCTCTCTCTCTCTCTCTCTCTGTGTGTGTGTGTGTGTGTGTGTGTGTGTGTGTGTCTCATGAATAAATAAATAAATCTTTAGAAAAAAAATGTGTTATATATAATGAAATATTACTTGACCATAAAGAATGCAATCTGGCCATGTGTGACAATATGGATGGTGTGAGGGTATTATGTGAAGTAAAATAAGTCAGAAAGAAAAAGACAAATGCTACATGATTCCACTTATATGTCAAATCTAAAAAGCAAAGCAAACAAAACCCAGATACAGAAAACAAACTGGTTGTTGAAAGAAGGGAGGGAGGTTCAGGGCAGGGGGTAGTGATGGAAGAAATGGGTGAAGGGGATCAAAAAATCTTCCAGTTATAAAATAAGTCATGGGGATGTAATGTACAGCATGAGGAATGTAGTCACAATATTGTACTGATTTTGTATGTTGACAGATGGTAACCAGACTAATTGTGGTGATCATTTTGCATTGCTCACAAACGCCAAATCACTGGACACCTGGGTGGCTCAACAGTTCAGTGCCAGCCTTCAGTCCAGGGCATGATCCCAGGGTCCTGGGATTGAGTCCCACATCGGGCTCCCTGCATGCAAAGCCTACTTCTCTCTGTGTGTGTCTCTCTCTCTCTCTCTCTCTGTCTCTCATGAATAAATAAATAAAACCTTTTTTAAAAAAAGTCAAATCAGGGGAACCCTGGGTGGCGCAGCGGTTTGGTGCCTGCCTTTGGCCCAGGGCACGATCCTGGAGACCCAGGATCGAGTCCCACGTCAGGCTCCTGGTGCATGGAGCCTGCTTCTCCCTCTGCCTATGTCTCTGCTTCTCTCTCTCTCTCTCTCTCTCTCTCTCTCTGTGACTATCATAAATAAATTTAAAAAATTTTTTTAAATAAAAAATAAAAAAAGTCAAATCACTATGTTGTAGACCTAAAAGTAATATAATATTGTGTGTCAATTGTACCTCAATAAAATAAAATACAAAACAATGAATATTCTAGAAGATAAAAGAAAGAAAATGGATAGACTTTCTCATAACACAGTATAATACAACCAGAAAGCAATAACAAAATGGACCCCAAAGCTCATATATTAGAAAGATAATAAAACATACATGTGAATAATTTATGGCTTGAAAAACCAATCAATATTATTAAATAATTAGAATTACTTGTAAAATGCAACTAAATTAATGATGCTTGATAGACCTGAATGTATATATGAAAATACAATAAATATTAAGAATTATAATCTACCCAAGCCCTTCAAAAACTTATAAAAAAAATGGAAGATTAAGCCCAAATGGAAGGAAGGAAATGTTGAAGGCTGTGTAAATTAATGAAATAGAAAACAAAGAAATGATAAAGATTAGTATCAAACACAGAAGATGTTTCTTAAAAATAATTCATAAAATAGACAAATCTCTGACATATTTGGGCAACACACACACAAAAGAGAATAGATAAATTAGCAATATTAGTGATGATAAATTTATTATTTATGTAATGCTAACCAGCAATCAACTTCAAGATGTCAGTGACCTAACAAAATAAAAGTTTATTTCTTACTCATCTAGCTGAATGTGGGCATTCTGGTTCGCAGGAGGTTTTCCTCCACTCATTAATTTATGGAACCAGGTTTATTCTATCTTGGAGCTCTTGCCATCCCCAGGGGCTTAAGAACCTTTTTCATTTAGGGGATCCCTGGGTGGCTCAGAGGATTAGCACCTGCCTTTGGTCCAGGGAGTGATTCTGGAGTCTGGGGATCAAGTTCTACTTTGGGCTCCCTGCAGGGAGCCTGCTTCTCCCTCTGCCTATGTCTCTGCCTCTCTCTCTGTGTCTCTCATGAATAAATAAACAAAATCTTTTAAAAAGAAAAGAAAGGAGAGGGTAGCCCCGGTGGCGCAGCGGTTAAGCGCCGCCTGCAGCCCAGGGTGTGATCCTGGAGACCCAGAATCAGGTCCCACATCAGGCTCCTTGCATGGAGCCTGCTTCTCCCTCTGCCTGTATCTCTGCTTCTCTCTCTGTCTCTCATTAATAAATAAATAAAATCTTAAAAAAGAAAAAAGAAAAGAAAGAAGAAAGACATCAGGGTTAAAGAAGAGCATTATATAATGATTAAAGTGCCAATTCTCCAAAAATACATAACAATCCTTAATGTGTATGCGCTTAACAACATAGCATCAAAACACATGAGGCAAAAACTTATCAAACTGCAAGGATAAATAAATAAATCCACTTAGTTGGAGACTTCAACATTTCTCTCTCAGAAATGGACAGATCCAGCAGGCCAAAAATCAATGAGGACACAGCTGGACTCAACACCATCAATCAACTAATATAATGAACATCTATAGTCTACTCCATCCAACAACATCAGAACACACATTCTTCTCAAGGCCACATGGAACATTTACCAAGGTAAACCACATTCTGGACTATAAAACACATCTCAAACTTAAACAGAAAGAAAGTATACAATGTCTGCTCTCAGACCAAAGTGGAATTAAACCAGAAATCAATAGCAGAAAAATAGATGGAAAAACCCCAAATACTTGCAGATTAAACAACATACTTGTAAATCACATGTGGATTAAAGAAGTCTCAAGAAAAATTTTTAAATATTTTAACTAAATGGAAGTGAAAACACAACTTCTCAAAATCTGTGGGGTAAGTGAAAATGGTGCTTAGGGGGAAATTTGTAGCATTGAATGTATATATTAGAAAAGAAGAAAGATCCAAAATCAGTCACCTAAACTTCTATCTTGGAAAACTAGAAAAAAAAGTTAAAGGTGCCTGGCTGGCTCAGTCAGTAAAGTATGTGACTCTTGATCTCTGGGTCATGAGTTTGAGACCCACATTGGGGGTAGAGTTTATTTAAAAAAGAAAAAAATTAAATCCAAAGTAAGCAGAAGTAAACTTTAAAAATAAGAGCAGAAATCAATGAAATAAAAAACAGGTAACCAATAGAGAAAATCAACAAAACCAAAAGCTGCTTCTAAGAAAATATCAATAAATTGATAAGCCTCTCTTCAGGGTAATTAAGAAAAAATAAGAGAGGACACAAATTACTAACATTAGAATGAAACAAAGGACATTGTTACAGATCTCATGGACATTAAAAAGATAATAAAGGAATAGTATGAATAACTCTATGCCCATGGAATAAATAACCAAGATGAAATGGACCAATTTATTGAAAGACAAAATCTGCCAAAACCCACACAAAAAGAAATAAGCTGTCTGAAGAGGCTTATATCTATTTTTTAAATTGAATCAATAATATTCCAACATAGAAAGCACCAAACCCAGATGGGTTCACTGGTGAATTCCACAAAACATTTAAGAAAAATTATATCAGTTCTCCACAATATTTTTCAGAGGATAGAAGCAGAAGGAATACTTCTTACCTTACTCTATGAAGCCAGCATTACCCTAACACTAAAACCAGACAAAGACATTAGAAAACAAAGAAAACCACAGATCAATATCTCTTATGAAAATATATGCAAAATCCTAAACAAGTATTAGCAAATTGAATCCAACAATGAAGAAAAGAATTATACTCCATGACCAAATGGAACTTATCCCACAAATGCAAGCCTGGTTCAACGTTTAAAAATCAATTAATAGGGGCAGCCCTGGTGGCCCAGTGGTTTGGCGCCACCTTCAGCCTAGGGCGTGATCCTGGAGACCTGGGATCGAATCCCAGTGTTGAGCTCCCTGCATGGAGACCTCTTCTCCCTCTGCCTGTGTCTCTGCCTCTCTTTCTCTCTGTCTTTCTCATGAATAAATAAATAAAAATCTTAAAAAAATAAAAATAAAAATAAATTAATATAATCCATCACATTAACAGGCTAAAGAAAAAATATAATTCAATAATATCAATAAATGCAAAAAAAGAATTTTACAAGATGCAACACTCATTCATGATTTTTTAAAACTCTCTCAGTAAACTAGAAATAGAGAAGAACTTCCTCTACTTGATAAGGAACATCTACAAAAAAACCCTACAGCTAACATATTTAATGGAATGAAATTAGAAGCTTTCCCACTAAGATCAGGAAAAGGCAAGGATATCTCCTCTCATCACTTCCTTTCAACATTGTTCTAGTAGCCTTAGCTAATGCAATAAGACAAGAAAAAGAAATAAAATGTGTAAAGACTGAGAAGAAAAATAAAACTGCCTTTTATCACAGATGACATAATGTCTATGTGGAAAATCCAAAAGAATCAGAAAAAAAAAAAACTACTGGAAATAATAAGCAATTATAGCAAAGTTTCAAGATACAAAGTTAATATACAAAATTTAATCACTTTCCTATAGAGCAGCAATAAATAAGTGGAATTTGAAATTTAAAATAGAACACCATTTACATTACACTCCCCAAAAATGACTTACCAATGCTATGAGTCTAACAAAATATATACAAGATCCTTATGAAGAAAACTACAAAACTCTGATAAATAAAATCAAAGAATTAAATAAATGTAAAGATATTTCATATTCATGATAAGAAGACTCAATATTGTCAAGAGGTGAGTTATTCCCAACTTGATCTGTAGATCCAAAGCAATTTCAATCAAAATCCTTGTAAACTATATTGTGGATATCAACAAATATCCTAAAATGTACATGAAAAAGCAAAAGACCCAGAACAGACAACACAATATTGAAGGAGAAAAGCAAAGTCAGAAGACTGACACTATCTGATCTTAAGACTTACTATAAAGCTATAATAATCAGGAAAATTTGATATTGATGAAATAATAAACAAATAGATCAATGGAATAGAATAAAGAGCCCACAAATAGACCCACATAAATATAGTCAACTGATCTTTGACAAAGAAACAAAGGCAATACGAGGGAGCAAAATAATCTCTTCAACAATCCTGGAACAATCAGACATACCTACATAAAAAATTGAATCTACACACAGATCTTACACCCTTCACAAAAATTAATTCAATGTGGATCACAGACCTAAATGTAAAATGCAAAAAAATATAAAATTCCCAGAAGAGAACATAGGAAAAAACCTAACTTGTGCATTCTAATTAATTTTTTGATACAACACCAAATGCCTGAGCTTTGAAAGAAATAATTGATAAACTGGATTTCCTCAAAATGAAAAACTTCTACTCTGTGAAAGAATGTCAAGTGAATGAGAAGAAAAGCCACAGCCTGGGAGAAAATATTTGCAATATTTGCAAAAATATTTGCAAAATCTTTACATCTTGTAAAGATTGTTATCTAAAATATACAAAGAACTAGGGGCACGGCACCTCGGTGGCTCGGTTGGCTAAGTGTCAGACTCTTGATTTTAGCTAGGGTTATGATCTCAGGGTGGTGAGATCAAACCCTCCATTAGACTCCACACTGGGCATGGAACCTGCTGAGGACTCTGTCCCTCTCCCTCTGTTCCTTCCCACCCTGCTTACATGTACTCTCTCTGTTAAAAAAAAAAAAAAAAAAACCTAACCCTTAAAACTCAACAACAAGAAAACAAAGAAACTGATTAAAAAGTGGGCCAAATGTTGGAAAATTGAACTCCAATAAAAAAAAATTTAAAAAAAAAAGTGGGCCAAAGAGCTTAACAGATACCTACCTCACCAAAAGAGACATACAAATGACAAAGGTATTAAAAAACCAAAAACATGCTCAACATCATATGCCATCAGAGAAATGCAAATTAAAAGAACAACGAAGATATCACTACACACCTATTATAATGGCCAAAATCTGGAAAACTGATGATACCAAATATAGGCAAGGCTGTGGAGTAATAGGAATTTTCATTCATTCATTGCTGGTTGGAATGCAAAATGGTACAGCCACTTTGAAATGTAGTTTGTTGGTTTCTTACAAAACTAAACATACTCTATCCATACAATCCAGCAATTACACTCCATGGCATTTACCCAAAAGAGCTGAAAATTTATGTTCACACAAAACCCTGCACACAGATATTTATAGCAAATTTATTTATAATTGCCAAAACTTGGAAACTACCAAGATGTTTTTCGATAGATGAATGGATAAACTGTGGTACACCCAGACATTGGAATATTATTCAGAACTAAAAAGAAAAGAATGAGTATCAAGTGATAAAAAGACATGGGGGAAACTAAGTTGCATATTATTAAGTGACAGAAGCCAATCTAAAAAGGTAACATACTGCACAATTCCAGCTATATGGCATTTGGGTCAGTTCCTACTATTCTACCTCTATATGCTGGCGACTACAATTGTTTGAGACATCCAGAGCAAGGACCAGCAAATCAAGCCCTTCCTGGCCCAAGGAATTATGAGGGGAAATAAAAATCATTGTAGTTGTTTTAAATCGCTAAGTCTTACGCTTGTTATGCAGTGACAGATAACTGGAACATTGACAATCAAGTTAACCAAAATTTGAGATATAACTATATTTATATTAGATTATGGGACGAAGAAAGGGGAATGAAAGAAGGATAAAAGTTTTCTTCTAGGGCAGCCCAGGTGGCTCAGCGGTTTGGTGCTGCCTTCAGCCCAGGGTGTGATCCTGGAGACCCAGGATCAAGTCCCACGTCGGGCTCCCTGCATGGAGCCTGCTTCTCCCTCTGCCTGTGTCTCTGCCTCTCTCTCTCTCTCTCTCCTCTCTGTGTTTCTCATGAATAAATAAATAAAATCTTTAAAAAAAAAAAAGTTTTCTTCCACCAGGGGTACCTGGGTGGCTCAGTGAGTTAAGTGTCCAACTGTTGATCTCAGCTCAGATCTTGATCTCAGGGTTGTGAGTTCAAGCCCCATATTGGGCTCCATGCTGGGTGGGGAGCTTACTTAAAAAAAAAAAAAGTTTGCATCTATCAATGTTTAAAGTTAGTAGATAACATATAAAATTGATAAACCAGGAGATAGTATATACACATAAAATATTTATAAATATGGAGAATAATACCGAGGAGGGAAAACAGTTAAACAGTTAAGAAGTAGTTATTTCTGGGGAACAGATTAGAATGTGTGGTTGGCAGAGACTACTGTTTTTATAAGCCTGTACCACTTTTTAACTTTTTAATGTATGTTCATTTATGACTTTGTTAAAAATAAAACATTTTACAGAGTAGCAGAACACACTCAGAAGACTTTCTTCTCTCCAATCCTCAACAAAGAAAAACATGGCCCAGCTTCACATAAATACCACACATTTCTAGTGCCTACCACATATAAATCACTGTGATGTGCTATCACTGTGGGGTGACATATATGCACACACATGGTTCCAGACTTTGAAACACCTGTAATTCAGTAAGGGAGAAAGAATATAGAAATTGAAAAAATAAATAGCACAGATGACCCTGACATCGTCAGATAAGTACTGTGGGTAGGTAGACAGTGCTATAGGAAATGAGAAGCTGACAGCCAGCTCTTCTTGGGAGAAAGACTGAAGATGCTGTTGCTGAGGAAGCCCTTACCCTGGGACTACAGGTAGATTTACCTGGTGCCCAGGTCATATTCATCAACACACTCTCACTTGCATCCTTTGGAACCTCAGGTACTACAGCCCTACGCTGTCCCTGTGCCCACACTCCACCATTCCCACATAGCCCATCCTATGTTCCAGGGAGTCAGCCTGTCTCAGAGACCCAGCCCTGACAATATGGGTGGTAAACTCCTAGAAAATCAGCCACAAGAACAATAATCATGACAAAGATCACTTATGTGTATTGAGTACTTCACAGATCACAAAGCATATTTCATTTCCTCCTCAAAACTGCGAAGCAGGCTAGAAATAATGATACCCACTATACAGATAAGGACTCAGAAGACTGAGAGATATGAACCAACCCCTTAATGTCCCACAGCAAGCAGAAGGCAAATGGGGATGAAAATTCACCTCTGTGACTCCAAGGTTGGTAGATAAACTCAAGCCATCCAAAACACAATTTGGTCTAATCCTATGCCTGCTGCCTGACTCCTTGGTCAAGCCAGAGCCATAAGGTGTAAAATGGAAAGAAAGGAGAAAGGATAACTCTTGAGTTTTCACATCATCAGGGGTGTCTGAGCTGCAGCAGAGGAGCTGGGTTATAAATAACATGCACCGGAAGAACCACAGTGTCCAATATTCACGATCTCACTAAAGGCAAAGGAGATTTTTATTGCAGCGCCAATGTTTAGAAAACAGGCTAATGGAAACGAAGAGACAACTGTGCTCCACTGAAAATAAAAGGCAAATAATATCCAAGAACGAGCAAGCAGTCTCTCCCCAGATCTTGGAGGAAAAACAGAACTCAAGAACACTCCCAGCTGGAGACGGGAGAATTAAATGAGTTCTCGAACTTAAGAGGTCTCCAAGGAGAGCAGAAGTAAAAAGCCAGAAACGTCAACACCACTTCTGGGAGAGAAAAGCGGAGGAGGAGGAGGAAGATCGGACTCAGCACTGAGTCTTAAGCCTGGGAATTAGCTTTCAAGAGGGTAGTATGGCCAGAAAACAAAACAAAACCACAACCCTCATTAGTGAATTTAATATTGTCTTCAACCGCCTAAAACAGGTGCAAAACCAAACGGATGAAGGCAGCAAAAGCCGGACCAAATTCCTCCAGCAATTGTGAACTGTGACATATTTACCAGGAGTCACACTGCAATGTTGGCAATGCCATCTAACTGTCACCTGGCTCTTTTGAGTTCACCAAGCACTTTTACATAACATGAATTGCATTAATGAAGTCTTTTCTCTTGATTGGTAAGGGAAGTGAGGCCCCCAAAGAGGTACAATTGCTTGTCCAAGGTCATGTAGCTATATGTAGCTATTTAGTGGTAGAACTAGAAACAAAATTCAGATCTTTGGAATAACTTTGGAAAGAGTTTCTAAAGAAAAAAAAATTCTACTTGTTTTAAATCTCAGGATTCAGCTTTTCTAAACATGGGGGCCTTCTAATTTGATGACGGTCAGTTCCTGTGTAAACAGATTCATTTCCGCATACACGGGCCATAGTAAATCACTAGAAGACTGGATTAGGAATACATAGAGAGGAAAACTAGACAAATGTAGAATTCCCACACATTCGAGGAAACGTATGTTTGATGAGTCAGGTGAAATCCTAGAAGAGGGAAAGCAAGCAAGCACCGCCCAAATAGGGAGGTAGATATTTCTGCTAGTCTCAAAGTCTTTTTTTTTTTAAATTTAAATTCAATTAGCCAACATATCTGGAATACAGTATAGAGGTTCCCCGAAGTCTTTCTGAGAGCAACTATAACGTCTTCAGAACTCACAAAGGATCCTCACCACCAAATCCTGCAACCCGGAGTCTCACAGGTGGCAGAGCCAGAGCCCAGCAAAGAGCTTAGCTCTGTCTCTTTCCGTCTCCTGAGAGAAATTCCTCCCCACTCCTGCACCATCACTGTCTTCGGACCCCCTTGCCTTTTGCTCAGAAAAACTCTAGCCTCAGTCATGGCACCTGAATATGTATTTAAGGCATTATATCATCTTTCGCCCAGGAGTTTGCATTTTGAGCCTTTTCTTTAATGGAAGAAAGACACCACATTAGTGGAAGGAATTTTCAGCATTAACCAACCACTTTAGAAAAAATCTGCACCCACTCCCCCAACAGAAACACACCCCAGCTGAAGAAGCTTCCTGATTCCCTTAAAATCAAAGCCATCCCCAGTTTTCTTTGGAAGAAAGAAAAGGCAACACAAATTTATAGCATAAGGGAAAAAGAAATATCTATGCAGGCTCTCCTTGACATTAAAAATAATGAACCAGATGATTGTTTATGAGGGAGAAAAGTCAGTTTGGAAATAACACCTAACAAAACCTCTATCCTGATTCTGTGTTCTGGTCTGTCTCCTGTTCACCAGTCACCCTGCCAAATGCAGACATAAAAATCATCAAACCTGCTCCACTGCTGCTCCTCTGGCCTCCTTCAGACTGTAAGCCCATATCTGCTTACAGGTAAGCTTAACACTCTACACTCAGCTTAAACAGCTCTGGCTCTTTGGTCTGGATGGAGCCTCACATTTTTCTTTGCATGTGTCACATGAGATCTTAAAGCTGTTCCTCTCATGTGTATATCGAATCCCTAAATGGGCTCAGCACTGTGTCAGGTGCCAAATGTAAGAACCCGGAGTCTGGTTGTAAAGACACACATCACAGTGAAATGAAACAACCAAAACAGAGCAGTGCATTGGCCTCTCCATCTTCTGATTTCAAGTGAACCTTTCTTCCATTGCACCTTCCTACCCTCATGCTGACAACTCACACACACACACACACACACACACACACACACAAAACGCATCACTTCTGTTTTTCCAAGTCAAACTCCAACCTCCTATTCTTTTGGTCTACTTGCTTAAGTATCCCAACTACAGTAGTTCTTAACATCACTTTGAAGCTCACAACCATCAACCTCTCTTTCTCCCCACTTCTCTCCTGTGCTTTGTTTCATCTTTATAATCCCCTCCTTTCAAATCCTCATGACACTCTTGCCCCTCCTTCTTCTATTCTTGTACTGCCATGCCAAAACCTCCCTGCTTGGATGTATTTGGGCATCTTCCTTTACCCTGTCTGCCCCCAAGTTCTGGAAGCAGCATGTCCCACATCTGGGAATTCTGTTCGGACTCATTTACTCAGTGGCACAGAAGGCTGCAAGTTTTAAGTGGTCTGGAGGAGGAAAGGACTCTGTAGCAAGTCCAACCAGTGACAGCAGTGATTTAGCCCTAGAACTTGAACCCTCCAATCTGGCAGAACCAATGACTCTAGAGGCAAATAAGCAGAGGGACAGAGGAGGTGGGTAGAGCAAAAGCCATGGGGAGTTTATATGACAAACTCCTGCAGAAGTTCCCACAGGAGAATCAGAATATAAATCCCAAGGGTTCTAGAGTAAAACCACAATATCTACAGTGGAGAACTATATACAACTTTTTAAACTTCTAGTGTGCTGCTGGATACTGTGGGACAGGAAGGGTCTGGTAATGAGAGATGGAGTGCCCACATAGCTGAAGTTGCCCATTGTGAACATGGTTCTGTTGGTCCCACCAGATCATGAGGTAGGATGGACCCAACAATGACACCTCTTAAGACTGAAGTAGTACATTGAGCATTGAATATGAGGAGGAGCAGAGGGCACAAAAAAAACAACAACCTAGACTCCCATGTCTTCTACCACCATCGTGAGTGTGTCTCCTTCAACTCACACCTATGGCCACCTGGGAGGTCCTGGTGAAACAGCTGACAAAGGAGGGAAAAAGAATATTTCACAGGTAGAACGACATGATATACAGTTGTGAGCCCAAAAGGGACCAGTGCTGCACTCTGGGGCAACAGCAGCTGTGTGTGTTGCACCTGCTCATCTACTTTATGTGGAAAGAGAAGTAGCCTGAAGTTGACATGTACATAGACTTATGGGCATAAGTCAATGGCCTGACTGGTTGGTCAGGGGCATGGAGGGAACAAGTTTGGGAAATTGAGGACAAGGAGATTTGGGGAAAAAGCACATAAACAGATCTAGAGGAAGAGACACAAAAACTGGAGATACTTATATTATATATTAATGTTCACCAGAGAGTATCCACCACAGAAAAGGCATTGAACAACCAAATAGCCAAAATTATTTGGTCTATTGACATCAGCCATCCTTTGTCATCAACTATCACAGTGCAGTTACCATGGCTCATGGTTCAGGGATGGAGGATATGCATGGGTCTAACAGCAAGGGTTTTCCCTCACCAACCCTGGTCTTGCTCCTGCTGTCACCAAATTTCTAACATGCTAGCAACTCTGAGTGCCTGATACTGCATCATTTGAGACCAACCAGCCAGCATGGAGCAATTTGATTGCATTGGACCCCTTCTGGCTAGAAGGGGCAGCATTTCACCTGCTGGGATTTGACTGTTTACCTTTGTTTTCTATGCCCTCAAAGCCCTGGCCAACACAAGTATGCAAGGGCTTGCAGAACATTCAGTCTACCAACACAGGATCCTGCACAATAGTACATTAGACCAAGGGACTCCTTTTACAGCAAAAGAAGTAAAGCCATATAGCATGTAACCATGATAGCCACTGGCCCTACCATACCGGTCACCTCTCTAGAAGTTGCCACGTTGCCAGAGTGGTAGAACAACATGTTGAGGGTTTATCTGAGGTGGGAACTTAGAAGTGATACTCACAGGGTATAAACAAGTTGACACCTAGAGCAATGACCATCATATTGTGCTGTGTCCCCAAGAGGAGAAATGCATGGGTCTGGAACCAAGGGATAAAATTAGGAGTGTCCCCACCTACTCTTACCCCCCCAGTGACCTGGGAAGTGGCTCTGAGTTTCCTCTCCCTGTAACTTCAGACTCCGTGGGTTTAAAGATCTTGTTTCTCGTAGGAGTAATACTTCTACCAGGCGACATTTTAGCTACAGCGACCCCCTAGTCACTTTGAGCCCTTTGTTCTAAAAGACCAGTAGGCAGAGAAAGGTGTCACCATACTAGCAGAGAGAGATCACTGGTCTTGCTCCTCAGCAGGAGGCACGACTGCTGGTAGACAAGAGGGACAGAGAAGAGTATGTGCTTGACACGCCCAGGTGGCGTATTGGCACATCTCCTGGTATTCCCCTGCCCAATTTGATGATACATGGACAATACAGCAGACTTAGATCCCAGATATTTCAGGAATGACCAAAGGGTTCAGCCCTCCCCACATAAGGTAAGCTAGCAGCTGTGCTAGCCAAGTGTGAAAGGAATTTAGAATGGGTACAGCGGAAGGACACAGTGAATGCCAGTTGCAATCTCAAGACCAGCTGCAGCAGAGAGATATTTCATCCCACTAACTTCGCTCTTACAGGTTTTCTCAGGAAAAGAGACAAGCCCAGAATCTTTTCTTCCCAGATGGAGTAAACAGAAGTACAGTATGTCATGGGGGAGGGCTGTACTTTGAATCAGAAGTCAGGTTGAATTCTGTGCTGGCCTGGACTGCATTTTAATCACTTGACTTGACTAGAAAGCTGGAGGATATGCCAAACACTCACTAAGAAATGGGAAATTGGTGAACAAGGTTGGAAGCAGTCACTGGAAAGAAATAAAGCTGTTTCAAGTCTATATCTGAATGAAATGAGAATCTTCAAGGAATTGTTTATTCTTGTTACTTGTTTATTGTCTGTCTTTCCCACTTCTTTGAAACATCCAGGAGGGCAGGAATCACTGTCTGCTCTCCTCACCTAACACCTAGGAAAGTGCCTGGCACAAAGCAGGTACCAAAACATAGCAGTAGCTGTGGTGCATATGAATGGAGGCGACTGCAGAGAGGCTGCAAGGTCTGAAAGCTGGAAGGGAGTAATGAACCTCAGATGGACAGAAAAAACTTCATAGGATTAAGCTGGGCTCTGAAGTGTATCTAAATTTCCCTTCTTTCTCCTTGTAGGGTAGTCTGTATTTACTGACAGCTATAGCTTTTTGGTCCTGTGAAGCTGCACAAACAAGTTGTTCCAAAAACCCCTGCTTTACATGAAATATGTGAATTCTTTTAAAATATAGCAGCATTGCTTCCAAAAGACTTGTCAGTTGAGGAATCACTATGTATTAACCTCTTACCATGTGCTTAGTGTTGTTTTAAGTACCTTCCAGGAACTAAATCTCCTTGGGAAGGTTCAAGACCAACCGTGTTAATGGTGAATTCATCTCTTCAACTGCCAATACTGCGGTAGGATTTTAGAATGGAGTCCAGTGAACAAGATTCAACAACGGAACTAGGGAAAAGCTGGTATCATCCAAACTTCCCCTTTCAGGTAACCTGAAAACACCACCACCTCTGCCACCTGGATCCAAAATGTGAGAGAGATGCTAGATCCTCCAAAGGCAAGTCAGTAAATTAGGTCTGAAACAGGGATGCTCTGACATGACGAATGCAGAGATTTTACTCCAATCGGTAAAATTTCCTCAACAAAAACATCAGGTGTTTGAAATAGGTAAAAACTGAGAATCCAACCTATGTTTAATTAGTCCAGCTTCCTTATTTTTATAGTGCCCGTGTCTAGCAATTCTATCAAATAAACCCTCCCATTCTGACCGACGCAGGGAGATTTCACCTCTTTGCGTTTGCAGGAGTGAAACTGCACCTTCCTGCAGGCTGTTCGCTAGCATAGGTCCAATAGAATAATAAAAGGTAATAAGAGAACAGAACGTAGACAGGAGCAAAAAAACATACCCCAATGCAACTTCTGCTTGCTATCCTAGCTTTTGCTTCCCCCAAGGGCTAAAAGTTCCCTCTAGAAATTTCCTAGGCACTATGCCTATGAATTGTGTAGATGAATGCTAGCAGAGCACAGAAGCTCACTGCGATGATTATTTCCTGAACCATGACATTTCCTAACATCTACTTCCTGTCATGAAGAGTTCAGGCACAGAGACTGACACCTTCATTAAAAGCCAGTAATGTTTCCCTGCACTAAACTCCTCTAGCATTAACAATTAATATGAGAGTACATGTTATCTGCATACCTAAAATTATCCTACTCGAGAATTTTCCTATGAAATGAACAAACTGATTTTATGTGCGGTGAACACTTACGCGTTTTTCCAAACTTGGTCAAGAATAGTTCTTTCTTTAAAAGCTTGGCAGACTATTGGAAAAGCCCATTCTTTTAAAGTACATACAAAGATTATTTTGGAAAGCTGGAAAGTGGAGGCTTATAAGTTTACCAAACAGTCTGAAAGAAAGATAATAGGTTTCCTTGAAAAAGGAGTGACTGCTTCATTTCTTTCCACATCTACCTATGGGATTATGGTACCTAAGGAAGGGAAACAGATGCTCTCTTTAGAATGGATTTATAAATCATAACTTGGTACTTTCTGGTGCATGTAACACTCACTTTGTGCACCATAGGAATCTTTTTAAATGGTTTAAAATAAATCGAATGGCTTCTAATTTAGTTGTGCCTTTTAAAAGCTTTCTTACAATAAAAATAATATATACTCATTTTGTTTTATCATTTAATATATTGTGAGCTCTTTCTCATGTCATTAAATAGTCCTAAAAATCTTGACTGCCTTTACTTTTCAAAGCACCTTCAAGAATACCTTTTAATGTCTGCCTTACATTCCAATGAACATGCCATATTTTATCTTTTGGTTTCTCCAAGTTTGAGCATATGACTAGTATTGTGATGAACACAATTGTACTTGTATTTTTGCTTGAGCTTTTGATTATGCCTTTAAGGCAGAGTTCTAGAATGACAATTACAGGATCAAAGGTATGAATTACCTGAAGTGTTTACTGTAGATGGCACTTCTCACCTCCTCCTCCAATCTCCTTTAACACTTGAGTTATCTGAGATCCTTTTCCTAATGTTCAGTTAGTACAAAATCAAGCAGTGTCCGATGAGAGTTTCCATTTGCCATCAATATTTTTAGACTTTAAGCCTATCCCCAAGGAGATGTTAAGCATCTGGATGAAAATGTTTTTTGAGATTTTCCAGTATCAAGATGGCCTTCTCTCAAAATTCTCCAAAACAAGGAGGAAAAGAAACAGAAAGAGAAACCCATATAAAGTGAGAAAGTGGGTAGAGGAAGGTTGAATACCTTAACAGAACAGAGAGAGGTCAGGGGCACCTGGGTAGCTCAGTCAGTTAAGTATTGGACTCTTGGTTTCAGCTCAGGTGGTGATCTCAGGGTTGTGAGATCGAGCCCCATGTCAGGCTCTGCACTCAGCATGCAGTCTGTCTAAGATTCTTCCTACTGGGGCTGCCCCAGTGGTGCAGTGGTTTAGCGCCGCCTGCAGCCCAAGGTGTGATCCTGGAATCCCGGGATCGAGTCCCACATCAGGCTCCCTGTATGGAGCCTGCTTCTCCCTCTGCCTGTGTCTCTGCCTCTCTCTCTCTCTCTCTCTCTCTCTCTCTCTCTCTCTGTCTGTCTCTCAATCTGTGTCTCTATGAATAAATAAAATCCTTAAAAAAAAAAAGATTCTCCCTACTGCTACCCACCCCCTAAATAAAATCTTTTTTTAAAAAAAAAGGAACAGAGAAAGGCTAAACCTAAGGGCATTCAAAAGAAGATGCCAGTGGAAGAGAAGCTAATTCACCACAAGAACTCTAGAAGAATTCAGGAAATGGTAAGCACCAGATAGAAGGCAGAGGTGAGCCAGAGGCGGACAAACCTCAAGATCCCAAACTCTACCTTGTATATTCAGTTGATTCCCCTTCCTGCAGGTCTAGAGGATATTAGGCTTGCAGAGAAGAGGGGTTTTGGTGAGGAGCAGAACTAAAACTCGGGAGATAAAGTGGTGATTTGCAAACTGAATATAAGAATCTCAGCCCCTTCCACTGCATAACTACAAAATAATGGCAGCCAGGCTTCTCACAGTCCTCCAGCAGGGACTGTATGATCCTTTCTTGGAGAAGCTAGCTGAGACATGAACAAAGCACTACTGATGCTGATATTTGAGAGCTCCCACACTCACAAAAAAAGCCAGCCAGCCACCCATCCATTTCCACTATGGTTGAGCCCATCAGACAGTAAGTCTTGCGTATACACATCCATTCATTTAATAAATACTTATGGAGTAACCACTATGTTTTAAGTACAAGGGATTCTGTAGTAAACAAAAGATAGAAACCCTTATCTTCATAGAGGTTCCAGTCTAGTAGGGGAAAACAGACAGTAAAAACAACAAATAAGTAAACTAAAGCAGGAAAAGGGAGTAAGGAGTGCCAGTAATTCTAAATAAGGTAATCAGAGAAGGATCCTTTGAGAAGGTGACACTTGAACACAGACATGAAGGAGGTGAAAAAGTGGGTCATGTGGATGGGTACTTGGGAGAAGAGGGTTCGAGGCAGAGGGAAGAGAAAATGCAAAAGCCCTAAGACTCTTGTGGCTGTAGCAGAGTGAATAATAATGACAGTCGCAAGAAATAAGGTCAGAGAGGTAATAAAGAGCCAGCCTATGTAGAGCATAGAGCATTTGTGGCACAGATTCAAGGTGGCACCCCACCCTCACACCTCTGTGTAATTCCCTCCTTCTGAGTGTGGACAAGATCTGTGACTTGATTCTAAAGAAAAGATTACAGCAAAGATGAGAGGATGTCAGTCTCATGATAACGTTGTGTTATATGAGACTCTGTCTCTCTAAAAGACTCATCCTGGTCTCTGTCTCTCTGTCACTGATTCTGTCTCCTTTGCTCCTTGCTGGCTTAAAGAGGTGAGGTTCTGTGAATCCTATCACTGCAGGGAACTGAATGTTGCCATCAGCCACACAAGGTAGAGAAGAGATGTTTCCCTACTTGAGCCTCCAGATGAGTATTAGATTAGGTTAGGTTAGGTTAGGTTAGGAGCCTAACCCTGGCCAATACCTTGATTGCAACCTTGTGCGACCCTAGGCAGTGGACCCTGCTAAGTCAGGCCTGGACTTCTGAACCAAAGAGGCTGTGAAATAATAAATGTGTATTGTTTTAAACCATTAAATTTGTGGTAACCTGTTACACAGCATAGAAAACTAATACATCATTGTAAGGACTTTGATTTTTATTTGGAATAATATGGAGCATCTGGAGCAGAAGGGATGTAATATGACTTATATTTTTAAAAGATCTCTCTAGCCTCTGTTGAGAATAGTCTATAATGCATTGGTATGTGCCGGGAGTCCAATTAGGAGGCTCTTGCAATAATTCAGGCAAGAAATGATGGTGGTTTGAAACAAGATGGTACAGGTGACAGTGGTGAGAAGTAGTAGGATTCTAGATACATTTTAAGATACACAAACAGCCCTTTAGACCTCATCCTTAAGTATGAATAGACAGCCTAGGGTCATCAGACATTTGAGAAATATTAGAATTATTTCTAATGCAACAGGAGAAAATAAAACAAAAACTCAGAGAAGACAGATACAACCCAGAAGCAGAAGAAAACTCATTAAGAATCACAGAGTTGGGCACCTGGGTGGCTCAGTGGTTGAGCATCTGCCTTTGGCTCAGGTCATGATCCTGGGTTCCTGGGATTTAGTCCCACATCAGGCTCCCCACAGGGGAGAGTCCCTCTGCCTATGTCTCTGCCTCTCTCTCTGTGTTGCTCATGAATAAATAAATAAAATCTTTAAAAGAAGAAGAAGAAGAAGAAGAAGAATCATCACAGAGAATTAAGGGGCACCAGGCTAACTCAGTCAGTAGAGCATGTGACTCTTGATTTCAGAGTTGTGAGTTAAAGCCCCATGTTGAATGTGGGGCCTACTTAAAAAAAAAATCAGAAAAATAAGAAAAAAAATTTCATACTTGAAATAACAATACTATATATAAAGGTTTTAAAGTAATTCTCCAACAACAACAATAACAACAACAAAAAGCTCTTCCTATGAAAAATATATATAATTTTTAAGTCTAGGAAAATCTCCTTAAAAATAGAAGTAAAACAAAAAGACCAAGAAATGGACAATAACAACAAAAGAAAAGGAAAGTAGGAACAATCCAGATGGTCCAATTTCTGAATAATCATTCCAGATAGAGAACAACAAAATAGGAGGAACAAAAAATAATTTAAAAAAAAATATATATATAACAAGAATAACAACAACAACAAATATATATATATAACAAAAACACCCAAGCAAACAGGGAAATTGCCAAAAACTAAAGAACACAGTCCTCCAAACTGAAAGGGTCCATTTACCAAGTGTACAACACAACGACTGAAAATCAACAGAGGCAAAGCAAATTATTATACATTTTCAGAGCACTGGGATTAAATAAGACATGTTTTAACTAAAACATCCAGGAGGAGAAACAGGTTGCCTACAAAGGAGTGGAAATCCAATGATATCAAACTTATCAATGGCAACATTGAAACTGGAAAGGACCAGAGCAATGCTTTCAGAATTCTGATACACTAGAAAAAAACTTTTCAAGCAGGTTCCACACCCAGTGACCCTGCAATCATGACCCGAGCTGACATCAAGAGTCGGACACTCAACTGACTGGGCTACCCAGTTGCCACTAAGAAATTATTTTTTATCTAGAATTCCACAGGAGTGGAAAATGTTCACTCGTGATATTGCAGTTTCTAAAGATTTCTGTCTCACGTATACTCTTTTTGAAAAAGCTACTAGAAGATGTATTTCAAGAAAATGGAGTAAACCAAGATAAAAGAATGATCTGAGAACCAGGAATGAATAGGGGCTAAAACACGGAGAATGACATAAGACAGGGTTTGTTGAGATCTGGATCCTGGCAAAGGACATCCCAGGACCCCTGCTTTGCAGTCCTGGGGACGCATGGTGCAGGTCAGCAGGGAAGAATAGCAGGCTGCTGGAGGAATGTCTGCAGGATGGGAAACCAAGGCACTGAAAGTTAAACTTTGCATCCATTAGAAGGGAGACAATAAGAATGTCTAAAACAATGATCCAAGACATCACAGCATATAAATATTGTGGGGTTTTTTAATATAAAGAAAACTTTAAAAGGTGGCTTTAAAACTTGAAGGCGGTTGCCTCTGGGGCTGGGAAAAGCCATGGGACCACTGGTTTTTGTTGTTTGTCTTACTTGAATTGTTAAAATATGTTAATTTATTCTTTCCCCAGTAGCCAAAATTAGTTCTAAAAAATTTAAGTAGTTTATCACCCGGAATTTGGCAACATCACAGGAAAAAAAATGCAAGGGTCTATGTAATTAGAGAAGAAAATCCTGTCTTATCACAAATAAAGGAAGCTCTATGTGTTATATAAAGTGAAAGACTTCCCAGCTCTTCTTATCCTCAAAATTACAGATTAATTCAAAGAATCATAGGGAGTTAGAGTCAAATTGTCATGAAGCTAATGAAGCTCTGTTTGCACAAGCCTCTTTCAAAGCCCTGGGAGTGCCTCTAAGCATGTGTGGAGGTAGAAATATATATGTATATACACACACATAAGATTCCAATACACACAAATATATATTTTTTCACATAAAATATAATAAAATCAAAAATTTTTTAAAAAACAAAAAGATTTTTTTACAGATCATGTGGAAAAGTAAAATATTTCAACCATAGTAGTTAAGAATTTTCTCTTTACACTCTGACTTCCTTTCTTTTTTTAAAAAAAAAAGATTTATTTATTTTTTTTTATGATAGAGAGAGAGAGGCAGAGACACAGGAGGACGGAGAAGCAGGCTCCATGCCAGGAGCCTGACACAGGACTCGATCCCGGGACTCGATCCCGGGACTCCAGGATCGTGCCCTGGGCCAAAGGCAGGTGCCAAACCACTGAGCCACCTCTGACTTCCTTTCTATCACACTTCTTCCGGAGATGAGTACCTTTAGAGGTCATATTGGGAATCTGGATAGTAGGGCAAGTTGAATTGTGGATGCATTTAGTTTTGTGTTGCTGGGAAATATGTATGTGGCTCAGAATCATTTCTGCATAGAGGCAAGTTTTTGCTTTCACCTCCAAACTAAGAAAGACTCCTAGGGATGTTCTTACCATCCACTCTGCTGACTCACCTGGTATCTATCATGACGTGAAGGTGAGGAGCTAAAGTCATGGCATGCCATGAGCATGTGCTATGCCACCAGGCCCAGAAGTATGAGAGGGGTGGAGGGGAAACAAGATTTGAAATGCACATCACTAGATGTCAGTCTGAAAAATTCTCTCAATAACTGAACATATAAAAATGTGAATGAAGGGTAAAGTCTGTATCAATGCCAACTCAAAAGGGAAGTTCTCCTCTAAAGGAAATATATTTGATAAGACCACTACAAATAATAAAAACATTATTTTTATCCTTTTGGTGGGGATCATAGAAAACATAATTTGTCAGAATTCTTGCCTTTAAATTTCTTGCTGACTTGATGTGAAATGCTGACTTTAATGAAGATAACATAAATGAATGTTAAGCTACTAACATGAGAACATCAGTGACAAACTGGCTAATAAGTATTGTCAATTTAAGGAGTGCTTAGGAATTGCTAGAACTCATACAGCAATTCGGCAGTGTGGCAGGATACAAAATCAATGCCCAGAAATCAGTGGCATTTCTATACACTAACAATGAGACCGAAGAAAGAGAAATTAAGGCATCAATCCCATTTACAATTGCACCCAAAAGCATAAGATACCTAAGAATAAACCTAACCAAAGAGGTAAAGCATCTATACCCTAAAAACTGCAGAGCACTTCTGAAAGAAATTGAGGAAGACACAAAGAAATGGAAAAATAGTCCATGCTCATGGATTGGAAGAATTAATATTGTGAAAATGTTAATGCTACCCAGGGAAATTTACACATTCAATGAAATTCCTATCAAAATACCATGGACTTTCTTCAGAGAGTTGGAACAAATAATCTTAAGATTTTCGTGGAATCAGAAAAGCCCCAAATAGCCAGGGGAATTTGAAAAAGAAAACCAGAGCTGGGGGCATCACAATGCCGGATTTCAAGTTGTACTACAAAGCTGTGGTCATCAAGACAGTGTGGTACTGGCACAAAAACAGACCCATAGATCAATGGAACAGAATAGAGAATCCAGGAATGGGCCCTCAACTCTATGGTTAACTAATATTCAACAAAGCAGGAAAGACCATCCACTGGAAAAAGGGCAGTCTCTTCAATAAATGGTGCTGGGAAAATTGGACATCCACATGCAGAAAAATGAAACTAGACCATTCTCTTACACCATACACAAAGATAAACTCAAAATGGATGAAAGATCTAAATGTGAAACAAGAATCCATCAAAATCCTAGAGAAGAACACAGGCCACAGCAACTTCCTGCAAGATACATCTATAAAGGCAAGGGAAACAAAAGCAAAAATGAACTATTGGGACTTCATCAAGATAAAAAGCTTCTGCACAGCAAAAGAAACAGTCAACAAAACTAAAAGACAACCTACAGAATGGGAGAAGATATTTACAAATGACATCAGATAAAGGGCTAGTATCCAAGATCTATAAAGAACTTATTAAACTCAACAACAAAGAAACAATCCAATCATGAAATGGGCAAAAGACATGAACAGTAATTTCACCAAAGAAGACATAGACATGGCCAACATGCACATGAGAAAATGCTCCGCATCACTGGCCATCAGGGAAATACAAATCAAAACCACAATGAGATACCACCTCACACCAGTGAGAATGGGGAAAATTAACAAGACAGGAAACCACAAATGTTGGAGAGGATGTGGAGAAAGGAAAACCCTCTTGCACTGTTGGTGGGAAGGTGAACTGGTGCAGCCACTCTGGAAAGCTGTGTGGAGGCTCCTCAAAGAGTTAAAAATAGAGCTACCCTACGACCCAGAAATTGCACTGCTGGGGATTTACTCCAAAGATACAGATGCAGTGAAAAACGGAGACACCTGCACCCCAATGTTTATAGCAGCAATGTCCACAATAGCCAAACTGTGGAAGGAGCCTTGGTGTCCATCGACAGATGAATGGATAAAGAAGATGTGGTTTATGTATACAATGGAATATTACTCAGCCATTAGAAACAACAAATACCCACCAATTGCTTCAACATGGATGGAACTGGAGGGTATTGTGCTGAGTGAAGTCAGTCAATCGGAGAAGGACAAACATTAAATGGTCTCATTCATTCGGGGAATATAAAAAATAGTGAAAGGGATTGAAGGGGAAAGGAGAGAAAATGAGTGGGAAATATCAGTGAGGGAGATGGAACACGAAAGACTCCTAACTCTGGGAAACGAACAAGGGGTGGTGGAAGGGGAGGTGGGTGGGAGGGTGGGGTGACTGGCTGATGGGCACTGAGGGGGGCACTTGGTGGAATGAGCACTGGGTGTTATGCTATATGTTGGCAAATCAAACTCCAATAAAAAAAAACATACAAAAAAAAAAAAGGAGTGCTTAGGGTAGTGATTGTACAAAATACTTGTGTTTATCTTAACAGCTTAGATATAAAAGAAACTAGAAGTTTCCCCAAATTTGATAACACTCCTAAAAATGTATTTGATAACCAATGTGAAGTCAAAAGAAACATTTCGAAATTATCACTAGAAACAAAATATGATTGACTATGTTAAAGGAAACATGGAAATATCCCTCATCATCTCTACAGCAAATGATATTCATTGTCATGTGAAAGGTAATCAGGGTGTGCTGCCAAAAACTAGGGGGAAAATACGATAGAGGCCTGTCAGGCTGCACATTAATTTTACTAGGTGTTTGAAATGTTTGTGGTACTCATCAGCATGAAAAACTTTAAAAAAAAAATTTTTTTTTTATTGGAGTTCAATTTGCCAACATATAGTATAACACCCAGTGCTCATCCCACCAAGTGCCTCCCTCAGTGCCCATCACCCAGTCAACCAAATCCCCCCCTGCCCAACTCCCCTTCCACTTCCCCTTGTTCATTTCCCAGAGTTAGGTGTCTCTCATAAAACTTTTTTTTTAAAGATTTTATCTATTCATTCATGAGAGAGAGACAGTGAGAGAGGCAGAGACCTAGGCAGAGGGAGAAGCAGGCTCCCTGTGGGGAACCCAATGCGGGACTCGATCCCGAGACCCCAAGATCATGACCTGAGCCAAAGGCAGATGTTCAGCCACTAAACCACCCAGGTGCCCCTAGCACGAAAAACTTCTTTATTTTGTTATAATATCTTTTCCCATTGTAAATAAATGCCCACGTCCCTACCTAATTTTGTATTTGTGATTTTGAGTCTCTATTTGAACCCTTCCCCCCTTAATGAATAAGCTCTGTGCTCCATAATGACTAGGTCTACCCTTGGTCCACTCAACACAGACTTAGAATATCTCCCAGTTCAGTAATTCTCAAGTGAGGTGGTACTTCCCACTATCCACTCTTGCCTCTCCTCACTTAGAGTGTGTTTTGGAAATTGTGGTGGGTATTTCTGTTGTTCTACTAATAATTTGGAGGGAACCGACCAGCATTTGGTGGATGGTAGTGAGGTATTTCCAACAGTCTCCAATGTGGAGAAGTCCATCCTTTCCCAGAGCATTATGTCATTTCCACTTTGACTTCCCAACATTCGGCCAATTACATAAGTAAAAAATGTGTATTTAATTATCTAAGCCTAGAACAAAACTCCTTTCTACATATAAACACATGTTTTGTTTTGGTTTGATATTTTTTTTTTTGCAGTTTAAATATACACTGATTTTTTTTTTTTTTTTTTTTTTTTTAGGAAAACAACCAAGAAGGGAAGATCATAGTTTATTTTATTTGGAACCTTACCAAGAAATGTTCACCATTTCGGAAAATCACATCACTGACAGCAATGCCACTAGTTGTATTTGATGGCCAATAAAAATGATATACAAGGGCAAGTACCACATAATCCTATCTGTAGTGTGTGTAACCATCACATTTATGATTCTACGTATAGCTGCAAACATCTAATGAATACGTCTTCTGGTGTAGGTGGGCCTGAGCATTTGCATATTTAAATACATATTGTTTTATATAAATATTTCCCTTTTATGCCTTTATTACAGTTAAGGCACTATATTGATTTTTAAATTATGTATATAAGTAACTTATGTTATCCCCGGATTTCATTTCAGAATAGTAAAAAGGGAGGTTTCAAACAAAAGGAAGACACTGATATGGCTGATATAGCTGAAAACCACTGATTACATTTAACTCTCTCGTTTCATAAATAAACTGAGGCTCTATCTATTCAATTGGTCTAGGTTACAGTCTGTTAACACAGTGCTAAGACCAGAACCAAAGACTCCTCTGTGCCTTGGGGAGCCATACCAATGGACCAAGCAACTTTCCAACATTGTCAGGCATTACTAAGAATCTGATTCCTATTAGGGTAGGGGTGTCACCAGGAAGGGAGATAAAATAAATTACTGTTCAACATTAACACCTAAGCTTGAACGGAGTGAGACTGTTCTTTTCAAAAGGCCCAGAAGTTTAGAGAAGCTTCCTGCCTAGATAAGACACTGGGAAAAGTATCAAAGCAGGAAAGATCTATTATCAAAGTACTTGGAGGAAAACAGTGACAAAAAATACCAAAAGACAAACTTCCTCTGTGGCATTCTTTGGCTAAATGCTAATCCTGAAAGTAATCCTACAGGAGAGGACATTTCATTTGCCATCTGACCTGGCAGCGGCATTGCTACGACCGACCGATGCATTCGCCTATGCAGATTCTCAGCACATGTCTGACTCAGGATGCTGGGAAGGGCAGAACTATCACTAGCCCTAGGGACTGTCCTAGAAGAAACTTGAGAGGACTCTCATGTAAATGGGCTTCATTCCAACTACTTTGAGTCAGGCTCGAGACGTGAATTTGCTGGGTGTACAGGACTTTGCCTGGATGGGAGTGCAAAACCCAGGTGGTTTTCCCAAGTAACCTAGAAATCCACATTGAAAGAAAGGAAGGTGAGGTCTTTTAAACAATCCGAGGACTATATTACAAGTCCTAACCAACAAGGAGGGTGGAGAGGCCAGATCTGCCATTCAGACATGAGTAGCTTAATTCTGATACATTTTCATGAATCAAGAAAACTAAGTATAAAATTAGCTTTAGTAGGTAGCATTAAACGGGCATGACCCTGGTATTCTGGAGTATCTAAGATAGCACCTCTGCAACCAACTCATATCTCCCCACCACTACCACCCCAAACCAGCTCTTGCTTCTTTCGACTTCCTGATCCCCACTCAGGGGGCCACCATTCCTAAAAGCTCCAAAGCTAACATACAGTACATGTTGTCAAATTTGAATTTAAATTAAATAATAATAACAGTAAATATATAATAAAATAAAATAAAAGCTCTACAATTCAGAGGATCCCTGGGTGGCTCAGTGGTTTAGCGCCTGCCTTTGGCCCAGGGTGTGATCCTCGAGAGCCAGGATCGAGTCCCACGTTGGGCTCCCTGCATGGAGCCTGCTTCTCCCTCTGCCTGTGTCTCTACCTCTCTCTCTCTGTGTCTTTCATGAATAAATAAATAAAAATCTTTAAAAAAAAAAAAAAAGCTCTAAAATTCAGTGCTTAGACTATTTCTGTTTCCTCACTCTGTGTCCCCAGTCAGTTGCTAGATTTCCCTCTGAAATATTCTTCTGCCCCCATTTTGTACTCTTTCTCGTACTAGTTTAAGCCTCCTCCTTTTTTTTACCCAGATTACCATGGAAATTGTCTTAACTTCTTCTTTTCTCCATTCACCTTGCCAGGCATGTCCTTAAAGTCAGCACCAAGTATGTGCTTCCATCTCTGCATTGGTTTGCTCACTCTTTCTTTCATTCAATGATCAAATACTTATGCCGTATGTGCTGGGCAATGGGAATATATAGTGGCAAGTGTGTCACAGTCCCTCCTAAAGCAGCTTACTATCTGGACATGGATACAGAAAATTCAGCAAGCATTATAGTTCAGAGGGATAAGTTGAATGACAAGGTAGCCCTGGGGTCTGAGGGACACACAGGGCCAGTGTCCAACTCTATTAATAGGAGCCAGGGAAGGCTTCTGGAAGAAATTACAGGAAAAACCTCAAGAACAAGATAGAGTTCATCATAAATAAAGGGATAGGGGTGAAGGTGAAGAGGTCTTGGGACAGAGTGCTTGGTAATCTATAAGCAGCTTGCCATTTCCACGGGTGTGTGCCTACAAGTGTGGATGTACACAGAATGAGGCCAGAGGGCAGATCAAGGTCATTATAAACTCTATTAAAGATCTTCAAAGACTCACCAAAATCAATGTAGTCTTCTTGTTCTGGCAATCAAAGCTCTCTCCAGTGTGACTCAGACTACCTCCTGGCCAGCCTTTTACATTGACTGACAGTTCTGTGATTTGGCTTCTACTTCTTCCCTCTTCCTGACTTTTGGCCACTCCAACCTTGGTTTTGGTTCTGAACACACACACACACACACACACACACACACACACCAAAGAAAATTCAGTATGCAAAAGCTAGGAGTGGTAAAAAGACATATAATAGGTGGAGAAAAGGGACAGAATAAATTATTCTTCAACATTAATCACAGTGATTTTAGATGGTAGCTCTTGTTGTATACAGTGGTGTTAGTTTATACACCATAAACTGCTTTCCAAAGTTGCTGAGCTAGGGGAAAAACTTAAAGCTTAGAATGTAAAGAACTACTCCTGAATCAAATGTAAATTAAAAATAAGGATGGGACACCTGGTTGGTTCAATCAGTTGAGCGTCTATCTTCAGCTTAGGTCATGATCCCAGGGTCCTGGGATTGAGCTCTGTGTAGGGCTCCTTGCTCAGCAGGGACTCTGCTTGTCTCCATCCCTCTGCCCCTTACCACCTCCTACCCCACTCATGCTCTCTCTCTCACTCTGCCTCTCTCAAATAAATAAAATCTTTGAAATAAAATTAAGGATAGTTATCTTTCTTCTCCAAGTAGGAATCAAGAATAAAGTCACATTCTATTTGCTAAGGTCCATTTTGCATATCACTTTTTAGAAAGGTATTTCTTGCAAAAGTAAGATCCACTGAAATTATTCACCAATACCTTCTTCATTCATCCATTTGCTGGAGGCATCCATGTGCTAGGCAGTACAGTACACAGTAAGTACAAGTAAATATTGAATAAAGTGGGCTCTCAGAGCACACTATTTGGTGGAAAAATAGTCTCTTTTTTTTTTTTGAAAAATAGTCTCACGTCAGAAAATACAATAGGCTCTACCACTGGCGTTGGCAGCCCCTGTGGGTCAAGGAGGAGCCATTTCAGACCAGGTCATCTGCCAATAAATTAGTAGATGGTTTTGGGAATATGACATGTATACATTTTGAGCCTCAATTTCCCCACCTGCAACATGAAGGAGTAGACTAGGTGATTCTAAAGTCCCTTCAATCCAATATGAATCAAAACAGACAATAGTTCTCAGAGACGAGGTTTTCAACATGTGGCAGAACAATGAATTGTGCAAGTGACTCAGTACGATCACTGGAGTATGGAAGTGCATAGTGAGATTCTTTTAGATGTGGTTATGTGGGCATACACATGAGCATGGGGGTTATCTTCGAAGATCAGCACAACCTATATACGTGACCTGATTCAGCTCCCTGATAGCTAGGTTTGGGGGGAGTAACATGATAGATATTTTAGAGATGGAGCAACTAAAGCATTACAAAGTGCCCAAGATGATACCATAGATGATACCATAGATCCACCATAAAATGTACAAAGACAGGCAGTCCTGGTGGCTCAGCAGTTTAGTGCTGCCTGCAGCCCAGGGCGTGATCCTGGAGACCCTGGATCGAGTCCCACATCAGGTTCCCTGCATGGAGCCTGCTTCTCCCTCTGCCTGTGTCTCTGCCTCTCTCTCAATCTCTCTCTCTGGGTCTCTATGAATAAATAAATTTTTAAAATAAATAAATAAATAAATAAATAAATAAATAAATAAATAAATATTCTAAATTTTAAAAAAAGTACAAAGACTTTGAACAAGATTGTTAACAAGAGTACAAGACTTTGAACCCATTCTCTCATGGGTCTCCACTTGTTCTCCAAATGAGTGATTTATTCAGAACTTACATATGTACAACACCATGCTTATCACTTACCACTATCTACACTAGATAGTGTAGATAGTGATCTTACACTATCCAATGTTAGATCACCTATTTGTTCAGTCTGTTTATTGTCTGTCTCCCCCACTAGAGTGCAAGATCCATGTGACCAGGAACTTTGTCCCATCTTACTGTAGCTCCAGTATGTTGCACTGAGCCTGATACAGAATAAATACTGTTGATTTGATGGATGGATAGATGTTAAGTGTTCTGAGAGAGAAAAACAACATAAGATATTTTCTCAAGATGGAAATTTTCACTGGGCACTTGGAACTATTGAACAATACGAAATAATGTGCAAGTGAGCACCAAAGTATTTAACATAGATTTGTGCTGTAATACAGTTGACAAAATAGAGTCAAATGATCAATTAATGTTATAGTGATTGTGGGGCATCTAGCTGGCTCAGTCAGTACTGCATGTGACTGTTGATCTCAGGGTTGTGAGTTCAAGCCCCACTTTGGGAATAGAAATTACTTAAAACATAAATAAGTTTTAAAAATTGTTTTAAATGGGCAGCCCGGGTGGCTCCGTGGTTTAGTGCCACCTTCAGCCCAGGGCATGATCCTGGGGACCCAGGATTGGGTCCCACGTCAAGTTCCCTGCATGGAGCCTGCTTCTCCCTCTGCCTGTGTCTCTGCCTCTGTGTGTGTGTGTGTGTGTGTGTGTGTGTGTGTGTGTGTGTGTGTGTGTCTCATGAACGAATAAATAAAATCTTTAAAAAAAAATTGTTTTAAATGCTATCATGATTGGAGAAGCTTCCAAAAGAAGTAAAACCTGAATCAGACTCTGAAAGATGGAACATTTGGGGTTTGGGATATGGGAGGTGAAATGGAATGAGTGAAGGCCAATGAAAATGGCCTATCAGAAGACCAGACAGATTTTAGGAGTTCCTTTTGAGAAAGAAAATGAGAAGTAAAGTTATAAGAGCAGGTGAATCACAGACTACAGAGGATCTCCAAGAAAAGAGAAGGATTCAGATTTCATGTGATAGTAAAATAGGAAAGAAGCCCAGAAATAACAAGATTAAAATCTTGTCTCCCAGATGGGATGATAGCAACTCTCCTTTTCCTGGGTCTTCCACAAACAACCACCAGGGCTAGTCATACAGTAATTGCTTAATTAGCATTTGCTGATCAATAGAATTTCAATCAAAGACCTGGGTCTTCAGTAATCCTTTTACTCACAGACCCCCCTGGAAGGGGGCGATTGCATAATTTTATTTCTCATCCATCTTTTGTGCTTTTTTCCACATCTGCTGCTGTTTACAGTCCAGGGTAAAAATGTATTACCAACCAAGTCATTGCCTCATTAGGAAGCAGGGTCTGATCTAAAACCAATTTTTCAGAACAATGACTTGTTAAGTGCTGGAAAATGCAATGTTTAGTCATGGAGAAAATAAAGACAGATTCACCATGCAATTTGGGGTTTTTTGTAATACTAAAAGATGAGAGTTTGAACAAATGGAAGGAACCAGTCCATTATCAAGTCTCAACTCTTTCAACATGGGAAACAACATGCTCTGCGGCACACAAATGGAAAAAGCTTTCCTTCATCCCCACTCCCTAGATTTTGTTACTTAACATTCAGAATGAATGCCAGCCTTGTAAGAAGGTGAGGATGCTCAGAGAGAAGGGTATGTAAAGTTCAACACAAATCTCTCTGTGAAGGACAAACTGGTTGAGCCATTTCCAGTGAGCGGTCCTTTGGGGCTGCCTGTGGTTGGTTTCTCGAAGGAGGGAGGCTGGCTCTGGGTGCTGAAAGGGGAATGACAAAGTTCAGAGAGTCCAAGATCACCCGCAAATGTCAAAGTGAAATGCATCAAAGGTGTTACCAGTTCAACTTAAAGAAGTATTTCAGAATAATTGAGTGGAAATAACTTCCATCCTATCATTTATATGGCCTCTGAAAGACAAATGGATAGAAAATGGAAATTAGTTGACTCCATCTATTAAGGAGTCCACTGAAGGAAGAAATGTGGAAGATTATTAATGCTGCAAGATTGTTTTAGCCTGAAATAGAAAATGCCCCCAAGATGCTTCTTTTCCATGGCCCTGAGTGCAAGGTTCAGGGTTTATTTCCCCTGTGAACTGGTTGCTTTCCCGCTGCTGCTGGCCACAGATCCTAATCATGACCCCAACCAGTTAGTCAGCAAATGTGCCCCATGTGTCACAAGGGAGACCAGATCACAGAATGGAAATAGCTCTAAAATTTATGTTTACTTTTTGGAGAAAATATCTAAAACATGGGTTCAAGCTATGTCCACCATATCAGATTCTTTTATTTTATTTTAAAGATTTTATTTATTTATTCATGAAAGACATAGAGAGAGAGGCAGAGACATAAGCAGAAGGAGAAGCAGGCTCCCTGTGAGGAGCCTGATGTGAGACTCGATCCCAGGACCCCAGGATCACAACCTGAGCCAAAGGCAGATGCTCAACCCCTGAGCCACCCAGGTGCCCCCACCATATCAGATTCTTATCTTAAAATACAATGTAAAACAAAGAAAGCAGAAGACATTCCTGACACAGGGCAGGCTTTTCAGAATTTCAAGCAATTGCTACTTCTTTATTTCTATAATCTCATCCTGTCTTGTTGAAGAGGATGTGGAAGTGCTGGCTTTAGGGGACATAGCTCTAATGATCTAATGCACGCTCATAATTCCCTGCCCCTCTCCTCTCTTCCAGCTCTAAGAGTATATGATCATAGATCCATCATTAACTTAGAGTTACATGGTTTGGCTCTTAATCATATACTATATTATAATTATATTTTCAACATATGAATGTTAATCTCATCTCCTCACCTATTATAAATTGTAAGCTCTTTGGAATAAGGGATTATCTTCACTTTTGTGTCTTCCAAAATGCCTATAAAAACGTTGGGTATACACTTTGGAAAACAGTTTGGCAGTTCTTCAGAAAATTAAACATAGAGTTACCCTCTGACCCAACAATCCACTCTTATACCCAAGAAACTAAAAACATGCATTCACACAAAAACATGTACCCAAATACTCAGAGCAGCATTATTCATGATTGCCAAAGAGTGAAAACAACCCACATATCTACTAGTTGGTAAATGGATAAACCAAACTAGTATATCCATACAAAGGACTATCATTAACCATGATAGGGAATGAAGTACTGATACATACTATAATATGGATGAATCTTGAAAATATCATGCTCAGAGAAAGAAGCCAGACACAAAAGGCCATATATTGTACGATCCCATTTATATAAAATATTCAGAATGGACAAATCCTTAGAAACAGGAAGTAGATTTGTGGTTGCCAAGGACCAGATGGGAGGGAAGAGTGGGGAGTGACTGCTAATGAGTATAGGGTTTCTTTTTGGGGTGATAAAAGTGTTCTGAAATTAGACAGCGTTGGGCACAGAGAATTAGTGTCTGAAAGTGAAGTTTCCAGAAATATTTTAAGGGAAAAAAAAAAAAAACAGACACTATGCCTAGCAATTTTGGTATAGTTGTTCCTTCCTGTTACCATGTGATGAGCTAGAGGCCTTCTCCATTCCTGATGGCTCCCTGAGAGGGGCTGGGCTGCCCCCAGGAAAACCCTGCTCAGATCCCCTGCTGCAGAGACGATAAGTGACTGATGGCCCCAGCTGCTCCTCCTCTAGATTTGCCACCACATTTGTGCCAGGCTTCCGCTGGCTGCTCCCCACCAATGACTGAGCACAGCAGGGGAGCTAAGGCAGGCTCATTCCAACAAGACACAGACTCCTCCATCAGGCAACTTTGGCTTGAGGACTCCCCCATCCACCTGGCATCACTAAGAAATTGAGTGGCGGCTCTCCTCTGCAGCCAAACTCGTGATAGAAGCAGCAATCACGGAGCTGGGTTCACTAATAGCTATGAGAAGATGGAGCCCAGAGTAACAGAGGCCTGGAGGGCAGTCAAGAGAGCCTGACATACACAGAGTCTGGAGATGGTTAATAGTGCACAGCATTCATAGGGGTAAAATAGATAGGCGGCCATCAAGAGTGTTACTTAATTTAACATCTATAAGCAAGCAAGCAAGAAAGCAAGAAAAAGAAAGAAAGAAAAAGTGTAGGAACAAAAGGCTGAAGGTAGTTACCTCAATAAAAAAGGCATTTTCCTTTCTCAGGTCTGGGACAAGGCAAGTTTTAGATCTGAAACCCACTGCCTAATAGAGGAGAGGTGGACAGGGTGATAGGACTCACAACAGCATCGCAGGTATATGCAATAATGATCCTGCAGTCCTTCTCCAGGGGACTCCAAGGGCCAGTCACCCACGTGATTACTGAGCAGAGATAAGGAAACTCTCAGACTTTTTGAGAATGATTTAACACAGAATCTGAGTTGACATTGATACTTAGAGACCCAAAGCATCATCAAAACCCCCCCGCCCCCAGGAGGACTTGGTAATGAATAGAGTAGTGGCTACAGTCTGGCTCACAGTGCGCCCAGTTGGGTCCACGGATCCACCCAGTGATCATTCCCCCAGTCTCTGAATGTATGAAGGGAATTGACACACTTAGTAGTTGGGGTAACCCACACAATGGGTTCTTGGTCTGTGGAGGTAAGAGCTATGGTAGTGGAAAAGACTAAGTAGAAACACTGAAACCGAACCCCCATAAGCCAAGATCGTAAACCAAATACAGTATCACTTGGGGGAGCTGGAGATGAGTGCCATCATTAACGACTGAGAGAATGCAAGACCTACCATATTTCCACTTAATTCACCAGTCTGGCCCCTGCAGAAACCAAATGGATCCTAAAGGATGCCTGCAGACTACAAGCTCAACCAAGTAGTAGCCCCCATCATAGCTGCTGTGCTGGGTGGAGTATTGATGTGAGAGTAGACTAATTAGGCCTCAAGTACAGAATATATACTTGATTTGGCAAGTGCATTCTTTGCCATTCTGCATTCACATGGAACCAATGAACGACAGCTGCATTTACAAAATTGCCTCGGGGTTATATTAATTCTCCTGCCCTCCGTCATTATATAGTCTGGCCTCCTGGACATTGCACAGAGCATCACACAGATCCATTTCATTAAAGATAGGACAAGCAAAAGGTAGCTAGTATGCTGGAGGCCTTGATAAAAGCACATGTGTGGCAGGGGGTGGCACAGATGCCCTATGAAGCATCGGGGACCTGCCCCTTCAGTGAAGTTTTTAGAGGTTCAATGGTCAGGGGTATGCCAAAATATCCCTTCTAAACTGAAAAAACGATTTGCTGTATCTTGCATCCCATACCACAGAGGAAATACAGTGCCTGGTAGACCTCTTTGGGTTCTAGAAGCAACGCATTCCACACCCAGGAGTTCTGCTCCAGGCAACACCAGGTAGCATGGAAGGCTACCAGCTTTGGGTGAGTGGGGCCCAAAGCAGGAAGGCACTATGCAGCAGATACAGCTGACCTATCCTGCACATAGTCCATACTTTTCATCAGACCCTATCATGCTGGGGGTGTTAGTGATAGGAAACAAGATGTATTGTGGAGCCTCTGGCAAGCCCCAGTGGGAGAATTGTAACAATGCCGGCCCCTGGGATTCTGGAACAAGGCCGTGCCATCTGCAGCAGAGGATTTTTATGCCTTCCAGAAAAAGTTCCTGATGGGGCCCTGATAGAGACACCATGCTTGGCCCTGAGGTAATCATGAGAACATACAGCTGTCCGTGGAGAGCTGGATTCTGTGGGACCTGCCAAGTCATAAAGGGGGACAGGCCCAGCAGCAGTCCATCATGAGACTGAAAGGGAGCATCTGTGAGTAAGCCTGAGTGAGGGCACAAGAACGCTGCATGAGGAGGTAGCTCGGAGCCCAGAGCAGCAGCCACATCTGTGCCAGGCCCCGCTCCAGGCTTGCACCCATGGCCCTGCAGGGAAAGAGCTGGAAAAGGCCCAAGACTGGCTCAGAAATGACTTACTGATCTGCATGGCATGGGAATTATAGCTCAGTTTTTTTCAGTGTTGGGCATAAGCTGTATATGGACACAAGCTGAAATGGGCAGCAGCTGTGTTGCGGCCTGAAAGCCAGCAGAGCAGGGAGTCTTCCCCAAAGGGTCATGAGCAGGGCTCACGGTCATGCACAGGCACGGAACTGGCCTGAGGTGAGAACATGAAAAGGTTCTGGAGGCAGGGCTGGTGGCTGGTGGCTGGCCCTTTCCTCAGGGGCAGGGGAAGTGCCTGCCAGGACCTCTTGCCTTCTTGTAACTATAAACAGATAAAGGCAGCAACTCCAGCCTGAGAAGGGTACAATCACCAAGGTTCAGTCCCGCAAGATGAAGGTTTGTGTCCCAATACCAGTAAGTCACCATGACCTGCCGAGAGTGAGGAGAACTCAGAATGGATGGTGGGGGAGAGGGAGGGGGAGCACCTGTGGCCTCAAGACCAACCACAGCAGAGGGCTATTATTCACCCCATTAACCTCTTCTAGGTCCCCTCCCCAGGAAAAGAGGCAAATGGGAACTCAGAAGAAGCTGTTCTCTGAGCTGTGAAGAGAAATTTGTGCAGGGCAAGGAGTGGATGCTGGCGGCCATGGAAATGCGCAGCTCAGATCTCCTGCTTCATACATGCAATTGACCCTCAGCCCCAGCCAATGACCAAGCACAGTGGGGAGATGACGAGAGGTCTTTCCAGCAAGACCAGGGACTCCTCTGACAGGTAACGTGTGGAAGACTCCCCACTGGCCAGGCTGTACCCCATCTGGACCTGTACCGTGGTCCAAGACTGCTCACCCATCTCTGCTTCCTTCCTTGCCTCCTTCCTCAAGTGTCAGACCAGCATGTGGGTATCTGCATCCTCCTGCTCCCTTCTCCCCAGACATCTTTGTGCCGGCTTCCAGCCTGCTTCTCCACGGACTGGAAGGAACACACACTACATTTTAGCTGAGCTCTGCAAGCAGAGAGTAACGTGGTGAAAGGCACTTTGTGGGCACAGAGGATTTTCTCATTATCCACTCTGCCCAAAATAGGTGTCATTATTACCTCCTGCCAGGAGATGAGGAGTGATTGAGTGGAGGGCACTCACCGTAATCTAAAACACTAGAAATGATGAATGAGGTAGATTTGGAAACTGGCTTTTATCAGTTCTCTTTATCCACTCAATTTCTATTGAGTAGACTGAGGATGGTGCCAGTACCTGCACGGTTCCTCACACTGCTGGCAGAGCTAGGGTCCAGAGAGCACAGAGGGACTCGGGTTTCTATGCAATTCAGTAGCACTTGAACAAAATATTCGATGATTTGAAATCTGACTAGAGGCAGAGGCATGCTCCTTTGGGAGCTTTCCCATCAGAGCAAACCAGTGAGCAGCAGCCCACTAGTCCTACCTGAGCTAGCCAGTGAGGCAAGTGTCGGCACAAAGCCAGGGCCGGTCAGCATACCTTCAATATGTACCTAGCTCCTTCCTGAGACCCCTCTCTTCACATCTGGAGGAGGTTCCTCCATTGTCTTAGGGTGGGAATGAGTGACAGCAACCTAACATCCCTTCTTTCCCAAGGCTGTAGCACTCTGAAAAGACTTCCAGTGACATGAACTTTTTAAGTATAGGGAAACTCTTTTGGAAAAGGGGATCCTTCCACCCCCTACCACTTACAACAGGTCCTACCAGGCATAGAAAACTGCACTAGGGGGCATCCCAGATGGCTCAGGAGTTAGCTCTGCCTTCAGCCCAGGGCGTGATCCTGGAGACCCAGGATCCCGTCCCACATCAGGCTCCCTGCATGGAGCCTCCTTCTCCCTCTGCTTTGTCTCTGCCTCTCTCTCTGCATCTCTCTGTGTCTCTCATGGGTAAATAAATACAATCTTTTAAAAAGAATTAAAAAAAAAAAGAAAACTGCTCTAGGTTGGCTGAAGCTTTAAAATCAGAATTACTTTCAAATATATTGTTTCATGGCTAATGAGATCCTCAATCAACAGAAGGCAAGCAGGGTAGGGGTTAGCATTCCAGGTCAGAGAAGGAAAGAGGCTCAATAGTGAAGGGGTTTGCTCAAGGTCACAAGGTCAGATCCTATTCTTCTCATTTTCCTACTAGCTTGCCTAACTCTAAAGAATGTTTAGTCTTTATAATTTATTCTTTACTATTAAGACAATCAGATCTATTTCACGAACAAAGGTAGATGAGATCAGGAGATGTCATATTCAAGATTTTCTAAATCCTAACTACAGACTGTACAAGATGCTGTGATGTTCCACACCGATCTCCCTTCTGGGATAAAAGTCTCTCCCAACTACTAGAAGTGCTGCCAGCAAAAAGCCCTCTGCTTACAGCCTCTACACAAATCACCCTGACTCATGACAGCCACATTGCCAAGGTCAACACCCCTTACCAAAGCATCCTGCAACCAATGACTCTTTGACATGGGGGTTTAAAGATTCAGCGCTCTTGCCCCAACTTGGGACAATGCTAAAGGGTCATGCCAACCTAACCTCTGAATTCCCGGGGTCAGCTGAGGCACCACCAAGACTGCATCTGGGCTCAAATTCCCTTCACTTCTACTGGGTCCACAGGATCCCAAGAGCAATTTGTTATAAATCTCTCACATGCTAATCTTCAACTGGCACCAGGTGTACTCTGAGGAAGTGGACGTTAGGTCAGGATTTGGGAGCTGGATCACCCAGTTGGCACTGAGGCTCCAGCATTGGTGAGACTCTGTGGCACTAGGTGGCACAAGGTAGCAGTGCAATTGTTAAAATTTTTACCTGTGGTCAACTGGAATGGTCTACTTACAGAAAGAACGGCACTGCCTGGCATAATGTACTACACATTGGAGAAATTACAGGCAACAGAGTAACAATAAGGATAATGAAATTGGATGGCTACTGCTTTAAGTAGAGGCATGCTGGAAGGGAAGAGGATCTGACCCTATGGCCCAGTAGGGGGTGGAGACCACGCTGCAAAGGAGAAGGGGTATCTAGCCAGCGCGTAGCAGCAGGAGTAAGGAGGGTACACATGGCCTGGATCCTGAGGGTGTTCCACCAAGGAGGGCAGAACATAAGGTTGAATAATGGAGGGTTTATCACTTTGGGAGCACTCTCCTGGGATGCATGATAGAGCAGCCTGGCAAGGATCCCAGGAGACAGCAAAGGCACTTTACTAGCATGATTCCTAGAAGCATAGAAAAGGCAATGGGCCACACTAAGTGAAGTAGAAATTCCAGAATGGCCATGGCAGATAATGGAAGAAGAATGAAAAAGCCAATATGGGTGGTACTATAGTGGATATACAGTGCAAGGCCAGAAAACCCAGGGGAGAAACATCACTACCCAAAAGCTAAGTTCAGTGGTGGCTGCCATCTTGGCCTAGGGCCGATAGTAGAGATGCCACTGCAAAATTGAATTTATTGATAGCAATGATGATGAGGATCACAGGGCCCACCCCCAGAACCCTGCCTTGCTGCTGCCCAAAAGACACCAGGTGGCGATGCTTATCTGTCAGAAGACACCTGGACAAAAGCATCACAGTTAAGTGGCAAGGTTGTGAGGGCAGCTCACAAGCCTAAAACAGAGTTCTCGAGATGACTCTAGAACACAAGATCCCTAGGGACAAATAAGTGGGATGCCAACAAGAGCATTACTCAAACTATAAAATCAAAAGAAATCAAGTCTAGATAATGAGAATGTCAAGGGCCATTGCCCCCCAAAAATGTTAAGGTCCCTTGCCCAGTTTCTGAACCAAATCCAGTTTTTAGACAAAGAAATTATTCCCTGAAGGAGAAGTCAGACCCCCGAATGGAAGGATCCTGTAATACCATGGCAAGTGTTCCTATTAATGTTTCCTCCTATTTCCTCCCCCAAATAGGCCTATATCCATCACTCAGGTAACCTCACACTGGGGAAAGGGAAACACTTGAAAAGACTGTTGGACACAGGGTTTGAATTTTTTATCTTAATTTCCAGAAACTGAAGACAGCACCAAGGCTCCCCATTTCATTGGGGTCATGTGGGACTTTAGTAACAACTGGAAGCCTGGCCCAGGCATGGTTCACAGAAAGCCCACTGTGTCTGCAACCCACATAGCAGTCATTTCTCTGATGCCCAAATGTGTAACTAGTGGAGCCTCCATTATCAGTGGGGTAAGAGCCATCATAGTGAAAACCTCCGAATGTGAAAACCTCCGAAACTGGTCCCCAGCCTTTGGCTTACAAACAAGCCAAAATAATAAATCCAAATCAATATTGCACCTGGGGGAAATGGCAGAAATTAGTGCCCTTGAAGATTGAAGGGATACAGAAAGGATGATCCCCATCATGTCTTCATTTATTGGCCCTTGCAGAAAATAACACAAAGCCTGGAGAATGAAAGGAGATCATTGCAAATTCAACCAAGTAGTATCTCCAAGGCAGCTGTTGGGCCAGATGTGCTATCTTTGGTAGAGCAGATTAATGGGGTCTCAGATATGTGGTCCCACCTGGAAATTGCATTCTCTTCTATCTCTCTCAGAAAAGGTCAAAAAACAGTTCACCGTAACTTAGAACAAACAATAGCATGCACTTAGAGTCTGTATAGAGCACGCATTTCTAGTCTTGCCGCAGAGCTATGTAACTCTCCCACTCTCTGAAAAGATCTGAAAGTCTGGCTGAAAACCCCATAGAATATCACACTGGTTCTCTACAGAGATGACGATTATGCCCATCAGACCAGAAGGACAAGTGGCTAGTACACTGGAGGACTGAAGGGAAGAGGACTCGTCACTCTTCAGTGCGCAGGAGACAAAGCCCACAAAGATTTATTGCCACATGAGCAAAATCAGTTAAGTCAGGAGGACAGGTCAAGTGAAATCCTGAAAGAGCTTCTCCCAGAACTTACACCAAGACAGTGGATCTGAGCAGCACAAGGGTCACTGAATGGGAAGGGATTACCTTGCTCTGCAGGCTGCCAACCCCAACCTGCCCCTCCCCCTGAGACTGCTGAGCTGAAGAAGCCACTTCCCTGAAGGCCACACAGTCTGCTTCCCAACCTAACCTGCAGCAGTGATAGAGCTGGAGTGATCCTTGAGATGTCATTCCAAATCCTGACCTTGACATCACTATCTGAGAAGGCAATGAGCCAGCCCCTACCACAGGCTTGGAATTTATATGCAGACAAAGTAAAGAACAATCCCAGTCATTTTAAAGCTTTTGTGGGAGTTATAGGCCCCTTTGAGTGGCCCCTAAAAATGCATGTGCGTGTATGTGTGTGGGTATAGACACATACGCATAAAATACCCGATAAACTTCAGATAGTTCATGAAATATATAGACTACAAATTAGGAATTCCCAATTTACATCACATCCAACAGACCCTAAATCTCTTGAGATTAGGCCACATTTCTCATAATGAGACATTTTGTAGGCATTAGGGAAAAGTTTACTGGTTTGCATTTTGTAGACACTCAATAAATACTTGCTGATTTGTTGTGCTTTCAGATATAAGGTCATGGACTAAGAATAATATTTTCTCTCCAATTATGCCACCCACCTCTCACCCTATGGTGCTGACCACTGGAAAGCCCACCACCATGTACTTTTATCTCTTTAGCTTGCAGCTTTCCTTCAGTTAAGTGAAGATGCTCCTGAAAGATATCAAAATAGGGGCACCTGGGTGGCTCAGTAGTTGAGCATCTGCCTTCAGCTCAACTCAAGATCCCAGAGTCCTCGGATCAAGTCCTACAACAGGCTCCCCATGGGATGCTTGTTCCTCCCTCTACCTATGTCTCTGCCTGTCTCTCTGTCTTTCATTAATAGGTAAAATCTTTTTTAAAAAAAATATCAAATAACATTTTAAAAAGGCTTCTTATAAATCAGTTTACCATAGATGAATCCGTTCACATTCACTCTTGAATACTAGTGTTACTTAGAAGTAAGGGAGAGTTTTCAAGAGGCCTCTGACTGGCAGATGGGACTTCAAAATTGATGGGTGGTGGAAAGACTAAGGGAAATTACTGGAAATGAATACATGTTTCCCCCACTATCTGAAAGTAGAGTATTCTTTTTTTATATATAAATTTATTTTTTATTGGTGTTCAATTTGCCAACATATAGAGTAACACCCAGTGCTCATCCCATCAAGTGCCCCTCTCAGTGCCCATCACCAGTCACCCCCACCCCCCGCCCACCTCCCCTTCCACCACCCCTAGTTCATTTCCCAGAGTTAGGAGTCTCTCATGTTCTGTCTCCCTGAAAGTAGAGTATTCTTATGAAACTTTTTGTAACTCTAAATGGCAGGGGAAAATGAAGCAATTATCATTAATTTATATGGAAAAATTTTTGAGCCTTCCCAGACCCCCCAAAATAACCTCTCTTCAGCTTTTCTGATACCTTGGAACACATCTTGCTAACAGATGCACAAAATAAATTGAGATAAAGCACAGATGCTCACAGACACAGTCAAAGCTGTGGTAGCTTGATGCTAAGATGCTGAGTGTGGTTCCCCGAGAAGGAGCTCGGCGGGGTTGCTCACTGCACCAGTGCGTGCTGCTTTTGTAAGGACTTGCTGCAACACAACACTGAATGCTGTTTTTGCTTTCTGCCTCTTTTCATGAAAGTGAAAACCCTCTTCAGTTTCTTTGGTTGGCAAAAACAGATACTGATGTAGGTCTTTTTGTAAAAGTGAAGTGACGTACTGGGAACGTTCAAAAAACAGGGACACCTGTGTAAACCTTGCCAGCTTCAGCTGTTTTGCATTGGAGACTTTGTTCTGCACTCAAAATGATTTACCCAGAGCAAATTACAGTAACTCCAAATTTTGCCTAATAAAAAATATATTTTGTGACTTTTTTTAAGGAAAAACAACAAGCCTGTTATAATAGAACTACTGTTTTAATATAACTGATCCTATATTAAATTTAATTTCCTAAGAGGTCTGCAAGATCCTTTTGAGACTATGTGATTCTTATCCACCACTCTGATTTGGTTCGTTGCCGCCAATCTCCTCTGCAGGGCCCCAGCTGAGTGGGTTTAGATGCTAAAAGCCTTACACGGGATATCAGATCAAGCAGCTAGTCCTGCTTCCTGACATGCCTTGGGTAAGGAAGAAGGCGCGTGTGTAACACAGACCACCAATTCCAGGTCTCCTGGCTTTCTGAGAAACCATACTTATAAACGGAGTGATATAGGGAGGCGATATGGAAAGAACTCTGATCTAGAAGCAGAAGATCTAAAGTCCCAGCCTTGCATTTGCAAACAGGATTCTTTGGCAAATCCTGTTACCTGTAAGAGTATATTACCTGTCCTACTTGATAGTATTCTTTGAGGACTGAATGAGGTAATATATGTGAAAGCACTTTGTAACCAGATGCATTAACACTCAGCTAAGTTTTATTTCTATCATCTCTGAACATACCTCCCCTCCTCCCCTTCATCTCTCCTTTGCTGGCCTATCACCCTGTCTGGGATGTCCCTGACCTACCTTCTCCATCTGACTGTGTTTGGGGTTTCCCCTATCTGCTAACACATTTCACACAATTGTGCACTTTCCAGACCATCTTCCCTCTTCACCGGGGAATTCATCCTCTCTGCAATGTGAATGTAACCATACTATAAACAAAAGCCATTCACCTATTCTTAAACCACTTTTCTTTAGCTGAAAACATGATAGGTCCCCAGTAATAGGAATATGACAAACTGGTTCTAAACTACATGTATGAAAGAGCAAAGGTCAAAAAATAGCCAAAACACTCCTGAAAGGTAATAATATGAGAAGACTTTCTCACCAGGCATCAAGACTTGGAAAATTACAGTAATTAAGGTAATGTGTCTTGGCACACAGATAGACAAAGTAACCAGTGGAAGAGAATAAAGACAATCTGAAACCATGACATGCATTTACAGAAATGTAATATATCTCAAAAGTGACATCATATATCACACAGGGGGAAAAAAACAGACTATAATAGTGCTAAGATAGTGGGTTATCTACATGGAACAGTTAAATTGGATTCCCACCTTGGGGCACCTGGGTGGTGCAGTTGGTTAAGTGTCTGATTCTTGTTTTTGGCTCCGGTCATGGTCTCCAGGTTTTGGGATCAAGCCCTGCTTCTGTAAGGCTCCGTGCTCAGTGGGGAGTCTGCTTCTCTCTCTCTCTCTCTCTCTCTCTCTCCGTCTCTCTCCCTCTGCCCTCAACCCTATGCTCTGTCTTGGTCAAATAAATAAATATTCTTTTAAAAATTGGATTCATATTTCATACCAGGTATAAAAATCAATTCAGATATCCAGATACCTTAAAGACTTAACTGGGGATGCCTGCATGGTTCAGTTGGTTAAGCACCTGCCTTTGGTTCAGGTGATGATCTCAAGGTCCTGGAACCGAGTCCCATGTCAGACTTCCCTGCCCAAGGGGGAGCCTGCTTCTCCCTCTTCCTTTACCCCTCCTCCCTGCTCATGCCTCTCTCTCTCTCTCTCTCTCTCTCTCTCTCTCTTTTCTCCCAAATAAATAAATAAATAAATAAAATCTTAAAAAAAAAATTAAAATCTTTAAAAAAAAGGCAAACACATTTGTAGAAATGGTTATATTTATGATTTGGGGATAGAAAAAGATTTTTTTTAAAGAAGAGGCAAGTGCTAACATTTTTTAAAAATCTGAATATTTTTACTGCCTTAAAATAATAACCAATTTAATTAGTTAATTAATAACTAATATATCCACCAAGATACCATAAAGGAAATGAAAAGGCAAACAATAACCTGAGAAGATATATTTGCAACACATCTGAGGAACAAAGGATTAGTCCCAGAATATATAAACAGCAGAAAGAAAAAGATCACTCAGCAGCTTTGACAAGGTCTGCGGGGGAGACATAGTTTTGGAGCTTGAGTCCTGCCAAGTTTGAGGGGCTGTGGGTGGGCTTGCCACAGATATGGGCTTTGCACGGATCCATCCTAACAAAGCATAAAACTAACTCTGCACAAATTCAAGGTGACCTGCCAGTAATATAACTGCCTGCTAGAATAAAAATCATTACCCTTCAGATAAAGATAACAAAATCAGGTTCTCTAAGATATATCCGGAACAATTTTCAGTACACTATTCAGAAGTATGAAACACACAAAGTAACAGGAAAATGTGACCTTGAAGTGGCATAGATGTTGGATTTAGCAGACAACTTTACCCAGCAAGAACTATGTTCCAGGACTTAAAGGAGCATATGATGCCACCAAGTGAACAGACAAGGGAGGTCAGCAATAAAACAATTTTAAAAGCTCGAAAGGAAAATTGAAGAATTAAAAGGAACAAGAACTGAAATGAAAATTTCACTGGATGGGCTCAATAGAAGAAGAAAGTGTTAGCAACTTGAAGACTGATCAGTACAAATTATCCAACATTAAAAACAGAAAAAATAAAAGATGTTCAGCTTCACTCATCATCAGGGAAGTGCAAATCAAAACCACAATGAGGGCAGCCCTGGTGGCTCAGCAGTTTAGCACTGCCTTCATCGAGTCCCACATCAGGCTCCCTGCATGGAGCCTGCATCTCCCTCTGTGTCTCTGCCTCTCTCTCTCTCTCTCTCTCTCTCTCTCTGCCTAAATAAAATCTTAAAAAAAAAAACCAAACCACAACGAGCTATCACCTCACACCTGTCAGAATAGCTAAAACAAAAACACAAGTAACAAGTGTTGGTGAGGATATGGAAAAAAAGGAACCCTTATGCACTGTTGGTGGGAATGTAAACTGGTGCAGCCACTGTGGAAAATAGGATAGAGGTTCCTCAAAAAGTTAAAAATAGAACTACCCCATGATCCAGTAATCATGCTATTGGGCATTTACTCCCAAAATACAAAAATACTAATTCAAAGGGATACGTGCACCCCAGTATTTATAGAAGCACTATCTACAATAGCCAAATTATGGCAGCAGCTCATGTCCACCAACAGATGAATGGATAAAGAAGGTGTGGTATACATATATATACAGTGGAATCTTATTCAACCATAAAAAAGAACAAAAAGGGATCCCTGGGTGGCGCAGCAGTTTGGCACCTGCCTTTGGCCCGGGGCGCGATCCTGGAGACCCGGGATCGAATCCCACATCAGGCTCCCGGTGCATGGAGCCTGCTTCTCCCTCCGCCTGTGTCTCTGCCTCTCTCTCTCTGTGACTATCATAAATAAATAAAAATTAAAAAAAAATAAAAAAAGAACAAAAAAAAACAAAATCTTGCTGGAAGATTTTGAACTGGATGGAACTAGAGAGTATTATGCTAAGCAAAACAAGCCAGCCAGAGAAAGACAAATACCATATGATTTCACTCATGTGTGGAGTTTAAGAAACAAAAACAAGTGAACAAAGGAAAAAGAGAGAGAGAGAAAGCAATAAACCAAGAAGCAGACTCTTAACTACAGAGAACAAACTGATGGTTACAGAGGAGAGGTGGGGGGATGGGTGAAACAGATGATGGGGATTAAGGAGTGCACTTGTCATGAGCACTGAGCAATGTATAAAATTGTTGAGTCACTGTGTTGTTAACTACACTGGAATGAATGTTTTTTAAAAAAGATAGAAAAAGAAGAAAGAAATTCAGAGGATGGATGATACTCACCCAAGGCTAATTTTGTAACATAAACAGAAAATATTGGGGTGCCTAGGTGGCTCAGTTAGTTAAGCATCTGCCTTCAGCTCAGGTCATGATCTCGGGGTCATGGGATCCAGGCCTGGGTCAGGCTCCCGGTTCAGAGAGGAGTCTGCTTGTCCCTCTGCCCCTTCCCACTGCTTCTTTATATATATATATTCTTTATATATTTATATATGAAGGAATGTATATACATATTTCTTTAAAGGGATGTGCAAAAACACACACACACACACACACACAAAACACCCAAAACAAAAAGAATAAAACTCCAGAGAAGTGAACTGAGCCTCAGGAATTTATAAAACAATGATCAAATAGTCTACATATGTGTTGTCCAGTTTTTGGAAATAAAGTTTTATTAGAACACAGCCACACTCATTCACAGACTTGAGTAGTGCAACAGAGACTGCATGGCCTGCAAAGCGTAAAATATCTACTATCTGGCCCCTTATAGGCAGAGTTTGTTGACTTAGGCAAGAGAGACAATGGGAGGAAGCAATGTTAAAGAAACACATGGACAACAGTCACCTAACAGAAGCTAAAACCATAGTGGCCTGTCCAGAGCCTCGAGTCAGGAGGACATTCAGACACTGCCCCTTCTAGAAACATTGCTCAAGACAGAGAGGAGAAATACCTGGTTTCTCTCTTCCTTGTGCCCTCCAATTCCCCCCCACCCTAAACAGTGCCTCCCACCTGCCAAACCCAGGTGACACAAAGCCTGAATATAAAGAGTCAGCCTCCTGCAATATAAAGAAGAGCACCAAAAGAACTGCCAAATATCCTAGAGAAACTCTTGCACATCTGCACAAAGAGACACAGATAAGAGTGCTCTATAAGCTTCCTCGGGAAAATCCTGTAAACAACCAAAGTGTCGACCAACAGGAGAATGGTCAAAACTCTGCAGAATAGTCACACAATGGAATGTTACACAGCAGGGAGAATAAATGAACTAAAACTACATACAGTAGCATTTAAATCTGAAAAATATAATGCTAAGAAAAAAATCAAGATACCAAAAAATCTACTGTGTGATAGAATTGATCTAAAGTCCAAAAATGTAAAAGTAAACAATACATTATTTTGTGCTATATATCTCTGTATTAAGATTATAAAGAAGAGTGAGGAAATTACAAACATAAAATTCAAGTCATGCTTCACTGAGGAGGATGAGGAAGCAGAGGAGTAAAATTAAGGAGAAATTCAAAGGTAGTGTCAACAGTATTGGTTTTGTTTTATTATTGAGTATCAGCTTCAATGAATGGTATCCATTTTATTATTAACCTTCATAACTTACATGTTTGCGTGTGTACATATACCCATATTTAGTTATGCATCTAATTTTTACAACCAGTATTTTAAAAGAAATAAAACCATGCTTTCCAGTTGCATCTTTCTTCTCTGTCTTTCCCTTAGGCATTTCATGGCCCCACAAAAGGAGAACTGCCCCTTCAGATTAGGAGACACAAATGGGAGGCTTTGTCCCAAGAACAGCCAATAATAACTATAATAGAGACAAAATGCGTTTGGAGAATATCCCTCTCCTGTAGAAGAGAAGACCTAGAAAAGATGGATACACTTTGAAGAGTTAGCAGAGATGACAAAGAGGTACAGAAGCATTGCGATAGTAGCCCACTGGGTTTACGCCCTGAGGGACTCCAGGAGCCCAAGGTCTAGTAGTAGAAATGGAACACAGTGTCAGGTGTGCGATGGGACAGCCCAGAGAGTGGGCCCTGTAGGAAAGAGGTGGGAGAAATCGGGACTGATGCAAGAAGTGAAGGAAGATCTCAAAGGAGAGGAGGCAGTCAGGACCCGGAGGGTAGAGGAGATGCCTTCCCTCCCTGGCACCTGGGGTCCCAGTGCTGCCAAGGACTTCCTGCAGCATTTGAGCAGGCCAGTTCCTGTCCATTCTCACATTTCACTTTCTGGGGGGGACATAAAGCCCATCTGCTTGCTTTCAGGGGATATTTAGGAGAAAGCGTGAAGTTAACAAAACCCTTTATTGATACGATTAATAGGAAAAAGAACACCATACACCAAACACCAACACCTGGCCACCTTGTTTTCTACATTCCTGAGAAGTCACCAGAGCAACCTGAGGCTTTGCTAGAGAACAGCAGCTTTTGTGCAGCAGGAGAGATCCTGCCCGTGCCTGCCGGGGTTAGTCCCCCACTTCTGGAGTGCTAATGGCAGTCAGGATGATAGGAAGAGGGCTTTACATCCAGGTCCAAAATATAGCAGAGAACCTCACACATCTAATTGATTAAATGCTTAATGAATGAATGAATGATCTGCCAGCTAGCAATGCACAGCACCAGATGATTCCTCAGATACAAATTGCGTGGGATTCAACACACCCGGATATATTACAATGCGAAGTAATGTCAAGAACTTAATTGGCACATTGAGTAGGTCAACATAACCATATGCAAAATGTGCCCCAAATGTTTATATGTAGGATCTTGTTCTTGAAAACAGTATATTTCTGTTTCACACATTAATGTTCCCTTGGGGAATATTTATTAGACTAAGGCCAAATGAATCTTTCAACAGCCAAACTTCAGAGATAACTCAGCCAAAAACCCATCAAAGCAGGCTTCTTTGTGTGATCTAAGGGGCCTGGGAGGAAGGAACTCACTTTATACATCAACCACTCCTTGGGCGTCCCCAGTCAGGGAGGGCATGACACACTGACCCCATGGCAAGGTGAAGCCTGAGCATTTCACTCTCTCGAGATGGCAGATGGCTCAGGGACACAATGAATGAATGAGCACAAAGGGAGTGGAGTCAGATAAGGTCACTGTGAGGATTTCCAGTAACCCCGGCTGAAAACGCCAGGCTCTTTCTCTCTTCTCTAGATCAGCACATCTACTTTATCACTCCACAGCTGATCATCAGATCTGTATTCTGAAAAACACCAGAGGGAAACGAAGGGATGCAAAGCTGTCCCCACTCCCCTGATTTCACCGAGTTCAGCTGACTTTGCAGCTGAGAACTGAAGCTCTGCTTAAAGAGCCTCATGGTTCGAAGGTAGTTTTTCTTTCCATGCCTTGTCTTTTTTTTTTAAGATTTTATTTATTTACTCATGAGGGATGCAGAGAGAGAGAGAGAGAGGGAGAGAGAGAGAGAGAGAGAAGCAGAGACACAGGCAGAGGCAGAAGCAGGCTCCATACAGGGTATCTGATGTGGGACTCGATCCCGGGACTCCAGTATCATGCCCTGGGCCAAAGGCAGGCGCTAAACCACTGAGCCACCCAGGGATCCCTCATGCCTTGTCTTAATAGCTTAAGACTCCACTGAACACATGCTGCTCAGCCGACCTACCCAGAGTACAGCTCTTCTCTGGGTATGGGCCACTAGAGGGCCACTAGAGGGCCACTAGAGGATAGTGATAAGCCACCTGCTTCTTCCCCCTTACCACTCCTTGCCCATGGGCCACAGGAGCTGCACCTTCTAATTGCATTGCTTTATTATAGTAAAATATATCTGTACCATAGAATTTACCATTCTAGTCACTTTTAAGTGTAGGATTTAGTGGCATGAAGTACATTCACAATTTTGTGCAACCACCATGCTACCTACTTCCAAAACCCTTCCATCGCCCCAAACAAAAACCCTCTAATCATTAAGCAGTAACTCCCAATGACCCCTCTCCCCACCCCAGGAAGCACTGTTCTCCTTTCTGTCTCTACGAATTTCACTGTTCTAAGCACCACGTATAAGGAGAATCATACAACATTGGTTCTTTAGTGTCTGGCTTATTTCCCTCAGCATCATGTCTTTATGGTTCATCCATGTTGTAGCATACATCAGATCTCCCTTCCTTTTTTCAGGCTGAATAATGTTCCATTGTGCATATGGACCACATTTTGTTTATCGGTTTATCCACTGATGGACACCCGGGTTGTTCCCAGCTTTTGGCTATGTGACTAATGCTCTGAGCACTGGTATATGAATACTTGTTTGAGTCCCTGCTTTCAATTCTTGTGGGTATATATTTAATTCTTTGGGATACATTTCTTTAGAGTTCCATTTTTATTTGTTTTATGATGTTTTCTAATATACCATCTTGCAGTTTTGTGTTGGTTGCCATAGGCATCACCATACAGATATGGGTAACTTATCACAGCCTCCTTTGTGCTGACATTTTCAAGTGAAAAATGAAGTTATAAAGAAGGTATGCCCAGTAGGGTTGCTTTGCTCCCCTCATCTCAAAATATAATTTCCTCTACATATACTGGGCACCACCTCAGACAGTGCTATAGAGTATTCCATTATGTTCACATGTATTTTTACCCATTCTGTAGTTCTTCTATCCTTTCTGGAAGCCCCAGCCTTCTTCTGTGCATGTGTGCATGTGTACATGTGTCTAGAGCTTTCTTTTTGCATTCTTTAAATACCATTCTGCTAGCAACAAACACTCTTAGTTTTTCTTTGTTTGGGAATGTCTTTATTTTCCCATCATTCCTGAAGGGTAATCTTTGTCAATACAGGATTTGGGCTTCACAATTCCTCTCTCTCAGCACTTGAAAAATGCTATGCCACATCCCCCTGGAACTCACGGTTTCAGAGGAAAAATCTGCTGTTACTTAAATTGGTTTTCTTTATAGATACTATGTCGCTGTTCTTTGGTTGCTTTAAAGATCTTTTTCTCTTAGTTTTCCAAAGTGGGTAGATTTCAGAAGTTGGTGCAGATTTTTTCTTTTGTCTTATATGGGGTTCACTCACTTCTGGAATATATAAGTCTATGTATTTCACCAAGTTTCAGAAGTATTTGGCCATTTGATTTCTTCAAATACTCTTCCAGCATCATTGAATTCCTCCTCTCCTTCTGCAACTCTGATGATATGAATGTTAGGTCTTTTGTCAGTGACCCCCAGGTCCCCAAGGCCCTGCTCACTTACTTTCTGTTGCTCAGACTGAGTAAATTCTATTGATCTGTCTTGGAGTTTACTGGTTCTATCTTCTGTTATCTCCACTCCACAATGGAATCTATCCAGTGAGTTTTTATATCAGTTATTATATTTTTCAATTCTATAATTTCCCTTTGGTTCTTTGTTATAACATATTACTTTCCTGTTTTTTTTCTATTTTTTTCTTTTGTTTCAAGAGAATTTGTAATGGATTGCTGAAGCATTTTTATGATGGCTGATTAAAATCCATGTCATATTGGGGCACCTGAGTGACTCAGTTGTTTCAGTGTCCAACTCTTGATTTCAGCTCAGGCCATGATCTCAGGGTTGTGGGAAGGAGTGCCGCATCAGGCTCTGGCTGTGAAGCCTGCTTGGGATTTTTTCTCTCTCTCTGCCCTTGCCCCCCTCAACTTCTCTAAAAAAGAGTTTTAGTATTTTATCCATGTCATATAATTCCAACATCTGACTAATCTCAGTGTTAGCCTCACTTGACTGTCTTTTCTCATTCAAATTGCAGTTTTCTTGGTTCTTGGTATGACAAATGACTTCTTTTATCATTGGACATTTGATTGTTATGGTAGGAGACTCTTGATTCTATTTAAACCTTCTCTTTTAACAGGCTATCACTCTGTTCAGGTTTAGCTTCTAGGTTCTGTTCTACTTTGTGGGCTTTAGTTCCAACAACAGTTTAGTTTTCAGAGCCCTTGCAGTGCTGTTCTGTCTGCTTCATTCTTCTCATGTTGCCAGGGTTCCTGTTCAATTCCTCCTGGTGCCATCTGCAGGGACAGAAAGCACTTCCTTCAGCCACCTGCTGTCACTGGGTGATCTTCTGGGTGAGGAAGATGGAGCAGAAACCCCTGAGTTTGCATCTCTTTTTGCCAGAGGGTGGAAGACACAGAGACACAGGGACTTACTGCACCTGCCACTGTGTTCACATCACACCGCCTGCCTGAGTCCTGGTTGTAGATCAGTGTCTGCGATGACCCAAGGTTTTGCTCCTGCCACTATTACCAGCAGATAGGACTACCTACTGGCCCAGGATATAAAACAGAGGTTGCAGCTCCCCACTAAGTTTCCATGGGCTTCTTCTCTCCTTGTTTGGTGAGAAAGAGCAGGCTTTCCTTGGGCTCTTTTGTCTATGTCTCTTGATGGTTCCAGATTGCAGGCCTGCCTCTCCGGTCCAGGGGTATATGGGAGACAAAAGAGAACCCAGGGAACTCACCATGTTGTTGTTCCTCATGTCCTAAAGTTTCCTACCAGTGTGCTTCTTCTTTCTAGCCTTCAAGTCCTTTTATCATTGTCTGCTCAGTAATTCCAAGTGTGTTCAGCTGTATTTAGAGAAAGGGATGGGGGAAAAGTATCTACTCCACCTTGTTCCAGACTCAGCAGCCCAAATAAATTTTAAGAAATTCCTATTATCAAGTCAAACTATCACCTCTCAATTATATAAAGTAGTGATTGAGTTATATGCAGGAATATCGACACAGACACACCATGTATAACAAAAAGCAATAACTATGTGGGTCAATCTGGTGTTTTCAGATTGCCAATTCTGACTGCCATAAGGTAGGATCAAGCCCTCCTGCAGTGCTTTACTTTATAATTGAAGAAAGAATCAGCTAAGAACAGCTCAATTGTTAGCAAAATTCCAACATGATCCTAGTCAACTTCTGGATGCTAGAGTTAAGTGGTAGATGGAAAAACTAAAACACTAGTATTTAAAAATACTTTTGACTATAATCACTTCTGACCCAGTGGAAGTGACATAATCTTGTCCAGAACCACAGACTTCTGTGTAGCAGTACACATTAGTTAGGTGCCCAGGAGTGAAGCCTCAGTCATGACTTGGAAGAAAACAGAGAAACCAAGAGATAGCTCAGCTCCTCTGCCTGGGACCCATAGAGAAACTGGGTGATGAGATTGAGTGGAGACATAGGAAAAGAGAAGTGGTAGAGAAGGATAGAGCAATGTGACAGCAGGGAGGAGACTCCCACAGGGATCCATTGATGAAGGATCTAGTAACCACTTTTTAAAATTCTTTGCTGTGCCATGGTAAACCTGTTATTTATGATGCCTTTTGCATAAGATATTTTGGGATGTGCAAAGAAAAAGTGTCATGTTCCATGTCTAGGCAAGTGTTAAGCAGAGAGGAGAACTTAAGAAGAGTAGTGAGACCTGAGTGAAATTATAGTTCAAAAGAATGGTAAGTTGGGGCACTGGGGTGGCTCAGTGGTCGAGCAACTGCCTTCAGCTCAAGTCACGATCCCAGGGTCCTGGAATTGAGTCCCACATCAGGCTCCCTGCAGGGAGCCAGCTTCTCCCTCTGCCTATGTTTCTGCCTCTTTCTGTGTCTCTCATGAATGAATGAATGAATGAATGAATGAATGAATAAATAAATAAATAAAGACAATAAGTTAGTTATAGAGGTGACCATGAGAACATAAGTGCCCAGAAATTCACAGACCAGATGAGAGCTAAGGGGTCAGATGAGTTTTCTGTATATCTTTTTTTTTTTTAATTTTTATTTATGATAGTCACAGAGAGAGAGAGAGAGAGAGAGGCAGAGACATAGGCAGAGGGAGAAGCAGGCTCCATGCACCGGGAGCCCGACGTGGGATTCGATCCCGGGTCTCTAGGATCGCACCCTGGGTCAAAGGCAGGCACCAAACCGCTGCGCCACCCAGGGATCCCCATTTTCTGTATATCTTTAAAGATAAGGTACTCTCAGCTTCAAGGAACATACATGTCCATGGTGTGTGAGTCCATGAGAGTGGAAAATAAGGAGGCATAACTGACAATCCAGCTGCTTTTCTCCAATGTAAGCATGGCTGGTCATGAGACTACAACCCGGAGTATCTCATGGGTGTAGATGGCAATAAGGAACACAGTAAAGACAAAGGACAGACTATTTGGAGAAGAACAACAGAAAGGAAGGGGAAAGTGTAACCCTTCTGCAGAAATGACATACTTGAATTTTTGTAGACTGACGACCATCCCAGCTGTGTTTTGAGAGTCCCTTCTTTAATGGTTTGTTCCCTTCCAGTTTGCCAGAATTACTATGAATCCATATCCTGATATTAGGCATTAATTCATACATTAGATATTTTTAAACTTGAATATAATAGGATATACAAGATTCTACTGAATCTTTGAAAATCTTAACATGACCTATGCAGAGAGCATATGAACTATAAAGTTAAATCCAATCTGATTTATTAATAAGACAACAGATATTGACAATTTTGATGTGTTTTTCAACAGTTAAGAGAGGTTCTCTCATCTGAGTGAAACTAAAAATGAAGGAGCCTCAAAAATAAGAAAAAAAAATTTCACATTATCCAAAAAATCCATCTTGATGCACCAAAGTATCTGTTACACATTCTGTCAGTAAATCTCAGAGGTTTTGATCACATAGGAGTATAAATGCACAGGGTAAAAATCAAACAGAATTCCAAATGGCTGCACTAAATTCCACAGCTGCAAAGCTAAGTATTTTGAAAAAAATAATACAAGTCTTCCTGCTCTCCCACCAAGAAAAGATCAATCCAGCCTCTATAAGAACCCTGGGTGGACTGGAGCTATTGTAATGGCTGCTGACCACCTTGTACAGGAGAAGTGGCTGGAAGGTGGTAGTGGAGACAGGAGGCATTTTGGGGGAGGATGACTCAAGGAAAAAGGAGAAAGGAGACACGGGTAATGGATCTTCTGCAGACTGACCCCTGGGGTAGGCCCGTGTCATGAAAATGACTGACTCACTTGGAAAATGATAAATAGCAACAATCACAGGCATTTGTAGAGTATTGATTTCCCTGAGACTTCCACAGGTTTTCACATGACTAATCTAATTTAAAACCAAGCAGTTCCTATGATGAGGCTGTTGAATCTCGTGTGTGAGTCCATAGTATTCCTTACATCTCATAGAAGAGGAAACTAAAGAGAGAAGGTACATGGCTTCCCCAAGACCACATGGGATACACACTAGATGGATGGTCTCCAGAGGATTCTAGAACAAATGGTTCCAGATTAGATGGATGACCCAGAGTTAAGTTACTGGATGCTTCCAGTCAACCCTCAAATCTAGTTGAGCCTGAATAATTGTTGTGAATATAATTTTTGTTAATGTAATTTTAAGTCTTTTTTTCTTTTTTTGAAGGTTTATTTATTTATTCATGAAAGACACAAAGAGAGAGGCAGTGACACAGGAAGAGTGAAAAACAAGCTCCCCACAAGGAGTCTGATGCAGGACTTGATCCCAGGACCTCAGGATCATGCCCTGAGCCAAAGACAGATGCTCAATCACTGAGCCACCCAGGCGCCCCAATGTAATTTTAAATCTGAAGGCAATCCTCAAGTAGTTCTTGAAAGAAATAATATACAAAGTAAAATGGTAATTCAATAACATAAATAGCAAGCTCTTCTATCTCATTTACTATATGCCAGGTACCGTTGAAGTGCTTTACCTGTATTGCCTCACTTAATCCTCACAATCTTTTGATGCAGATATTACTACTATCTCAATCTTTCAAGGGAGGAAACCGAGGCAGAAGAATTAAGTAAGCAAAGTCACACTGTTGGTAAGGGAAAGAGCTAAGATTTCAGGCAGTCTGGTTCCAGAATCTTAACCACCATTCTACACTGCCTTTCAGAACTACTATTAATAATACTCCAGCGTGAGGTTCCTGAGGTAGATCTACAAAAATTGGCAGTATCGAAGGATTGAGAGAGGAAGTAAAACATGCATTTTTTTTTCATTTTACTCAAAAGGAAATAAATTTTATTCTTGAATTTGATCACTTGAGAAAGAACACATTCAGATTTAGAGAACTGGAAGGAATGTGAGGGGAATTTTTGGAGCGATGATAATGTATATCGTTTTAAAACTTGTATTATTGACAGAGAATGTTAATTAGCTTCAGTTGCACAACATAGTGATTCAGTAATTCTATACATTAAGGCAGTGCTCACCATGATAAATGTAGTTACCATCTGTTACCATGCAACATTATTTCAATATTATTGATTAGCTTACTTAAGCTCTACTTTGCATCCTCATAACTTATTTATTTTATAACTGGAATTATGTACATTTTAACCCCCCTGTAATGTACATCTTGATAGGAGTTTGGGTCACATGGGTGTACGCATTTGTTAAAACTCAAGCTTGTGAATTTCATTTTATGTAAATTTTACCTCAAAAGATAACTGTAAGTAAATATTGAATTCTAGTTAATGATATTGAAGTACTGAAGTACCGAAAGGGAAGTTTACAAATGTCTGAATTTTACTTTGAAATGCATCCAACAATTAGATTGGTGGATGGAAGGAGGGATATATCGATGGCCATGGATGTGATAAAGCAAGGATAGTAATATGCTAATGCTAGAACAACTTAGTGAACTATCCTCCACGTGGCCCTTACTAATCATAAGAGCCTCCACATCTCCCTCTAAAATTATAATCATTATAATTTTATCACCCAGGTGTGCACAGTTTAGTTTTCTCCCTGTTTTAACTTGGTATACCCCCATTCTGTCCCTTTCTCTCCCTTACAACGTATATGTGGGAAGACCTACATTCTTTCATCTGTGGAGTTTCCTCTGATTTAGACTTAATGACTCGCATGCTCATGGTGCAGGCGAGCATGTTCCTCTATCCTCTGCACTCCCTACTAATTGGCTGCTGGTCCAGAGGATTGATGACACTCGGATTCCATCCTTTTGGCAAGACAAAGTGGTGGTATATTCTTTCACCAGGAGGTATATAATGTCTTTTTTTTGTTCTTTTTAATGTTGGCAGTTGTTTGTGCTCTGTGCCTAGTTTCATTAATTCATTTTAGATAGATAAGATGGTGGTATTCTAATTTTATCACATTGTTTTCATTGGTTGGCTGGAATAATTTTATTAAAAGATGTTCCCTTTCATCTACCATTTGGTCACCCAGTTGCAAGGTTGATAAAGGATAGGCAGGATAGGGATCCCTGGGTGGCGCAGCAGTTTAGCGCCGGCCTTTGGCCCAGGGTGCGATCCTGGGGACGTGGGATCGAATCCCACGTCGGGCTCCGGTGCATGGAGCCTGCTTCTCCCTCTGCCTGTGTCTCTGCCTCTCTCTCTCTCTGTGTGACTATCATTAAAAAAAAAAAAAAAGGCAGGATACAGTCGATTCGATTCTTTATTTTTATTCACGGTTTTCACAATTGGTTAACTGTCATCCTCAGGAAGTGAGCAATTAGTTTTATTTTTATATATTACTAGGAAATAATGGGCTTAAACATATTTAAATATTATCCTCATTAAGGCTTAAATTGTTTCACCATTGACCTGTGGAGGCCACTTCAAAATGGCTGCTAAGCCTTTTGTCCCTAACTCTGGTATTCTTTGAAAGCCTTCTTGCTATGTGGTGGGTCAAGATGCTCCAGTTCATCTCTACATTTCCTACTCCAGACCTAGAATCAGTCATTTCTCCAAGAAGCCATAGTTTCTTTCAATGAAACCCAGTATTTCAAGACCATAGTCTGGGCACTAGAGCCACTCATCATTCCTAAAGGATGGCATTTCCTTTCTTTCATACCAAGGATCTTACTTCTTTTTTTTTTTAAGGATCCTACTTCTAAAGGACCTAGAGAACGATAGAACAGAATATCCCATCATTTGCTCTAACCTATAGTTATTGTACAATGATCTCATAATCGTAATAATAAAGCCACTACAAATTAGAGAAAATAGTTTAAAATTTTTTTCTTAGGTAGACCTCATTCTCTCTTCTTTTTCTTTTTTTCTAAAGATTTATTTATTTATTTATTTATTTATTTGAGGGAGTTGGGGAAGGGCAAAGGAAGAGGAGAGGGAGAGAGAGAATTTCAAGATGACTCCCCACTGAGTGTGGAGGACAGGGAACTCAATCTCATGACTCATGAGATCATGACCTGAGCTGACACCAAGAGTTGGATGCTCAACCAACTGTGCCACCCAGGCACCCCCCTCTCCTCCTTTTCAATGGTTGTGCCAGACCTATGTTGGTAGATAACTACATTTACATATTATAATCTCTTTTAACCCTCATTAAGTCTTAGCTCTACAAGCAACCATGTGTCTTATACTCCCTATCAGTCTTGTGTCAATGTCTCCCTAATCTTCGTGGTGGACTTGATCTCCAGCAGATATTCTAATAAGGACCCATGAGAAAAGTATTCCCCAAGTTCCTGCTTGTTGACCAAGTTTTTGTCAATCTCACTGGATATAAAACCTTCACTCACATTTTCTTTCCTTGAGCATCTTAACTATATTATTCCACTCTCCTCCGGAATAAATCTTTGCTGTCAAAACTCTGATAATAATCTGATTATCCTTCTTTTATGAGTCACATGCTTTTTGTGCCTACCTGCTATAAGAAAATGTTTATGTCTCTTTAAAGTCCAGCAATTGTTCTAGAAAATGTTCTGGTGTTGGTAGTTCTGGATCAGTATTCTAGGTACATGGTGTGTTCTTTCAATCTGTAGTACAAAACATTCCAGAAAGTATTTCTTGACTTTCAGTTCTAACACTGGTTCAGTTGCATTTCTTTGCTCTTCTTCCTCTCCAGGGGCTCCAATTATCCATACTTCAGACCTTTCTTATTACCTACTTGTCACTTCTCTCAAATCCTTTTTATTTCTTCATATATTTTTGATTTTTAAATTATAATTCTTGGGACACCTGGGTGGCTCAGTGGTTGAAGCATCTGCCTTTGGCTCCGGTTGTGATCCTGGAGTCGCAGGATCAAGTCCCGCATCGGGCTCCCTGCAGGGAGCCTGCTTCTCCCTCTGCCTGTGTCTCTGCCTCTCCCTCTCTCTGTGTCTCTCATTAATAAATAAATAAAATCTTTAAAAATAAATAAATAAATAAATAAATAAATATTCTTTTTAACTTCTGCTCTACCATTTCTTCTGGTTTGGCCTTCTTTTCTAAAATGATTTTTCTCCTTTTAATTCTAGTCCTTTCTTGAATTTTGTCATTTATATCTTTTATCATTTTCTTATTGTTTTGTAGATCTTTTGAAATAGTATATCATCACATCTAGCTCTTTTCCAGCAGGTCTTTCTGGAATGTTTTCATTATCTACAAATCCTTTAATTTTCATACAGAAACAATAAGCCCAGGAGTGCCTGGGTGGCTTAGTCAGTGAAACTTTTGCCCTTGGCTCAGGTTATGATCCATCCCAGGGTCCTGGGCTTCCTGCTCAGTGGAGAGTCTGCTTATCCCGCTCTCTCTGCCCCTCCTCCTACTTGTACTCTCACACTATCTCTCAAATAAATAAATAAATAAAATCCTTTAAAAAAAAGAAAGGAAGAGGGACGCCTGGGTGGCTCAGCAGTTGAGCATCTGCCTTTGGCTCAGGGCATGATCCCGGAGTCCCAGGATCAAGTCCCACATCCGGCTCCTTGCATGGAGCCTGCTTCTCCCTCTGCCTATGTCTCTGCCTCTCTCTGTGTGTCTCTCATGAATAAATAAATAAAATCTTTTCTAAAAATTAAAAATTAAAATAAAAAAATATAAAAAAGAAAGGAAGAAAGAACAAGCCCAGAGAGTGTTTTTTCATACAAGTTCATTTTCTGAAGCATGAAAAAGAACTTACTTTTTAAAACAAATTTGCATTCTTATGTTTTCTTTGGAGAAGCAGTTCACAAAACCAAACAGTCCACAAGGAACTGAGAATTCCCAAAGGCAGGTCATCCTTGCTCCAGAGGTTGGAGCTTCTTTCAGGTAACTCTTTTCCCCTTTCATATGTCAAAAGCAAATAAACTATCAATTTAGTCAGAAGAAAGTGCACTCACATCACATGCTTTCAAAAAGGCCTAATGAATCCTGTTTCATTTCATCTGCCGTGTCAGTTGAGCTTCTGCTTTTGAGGTCCCACAGAAAAGAATAATCTGTGTCCTTTTGTATCAATCAAAGAGAGAGATCAGTGGCATATTGAATTAATATGAAAGGGAGTTTCAAATGTAGGCACCATCCAACACCAATGCTGAGCATAAAACTGTCTTCATTGAAATATTTGATCAATTGTTTGATGCCAAGCAATATTTATTTCGTTAGATATTTGTCTCTCTTCACATAAAAGGATAGCTTACTGTATTTTACAGAGGAACAAATTTAATAATTTCCTATAATAAAATAGAACTTTGCCCTCAAAATATTATAACTACTTGAACTTTGAAATGCAAGTCATCTCCATAGTTATTTGCCATTTTATTTGGATTGATAAAAATATTTTAATATTAAGATAAATACCTATGAAAAATAATTATCTTGCATGAGAAGTATATAAATACCCAAGCACTCCTTTGATTAAGGACAAAAATCTCTGAGGATTTACATATAAAAGGAGTTATAAAACTTGGGTAATTATGAAAAGGTCTGACCACCTAAATAGAGCCTCTTGAGTCCATAAAAATTCTTATTTACTTTCCCAGCAATAATTTTCCTGTGCATTTCACTGCTTGTACCCAAGACTTGGTCAAAGTCATTCCCAAAGCATAACAAAGGATATGGCCCTGTGCTCAGGCTACCAGGCACTAAGCAATACATAGGGGAATTCATTGGTAATATTAAAACTATACTTTGGAGGGGAAAAGGAAAACAGAGAAGAGAAAGGAGAAACTTAAAAGGGAAAGAGGAACATGAGCTGAAGAATAGAACAAAAGGAAAGAAATGCTTGGTTTCCATCAATAATCACCTCTAGGAATGTACAGTATGGTGACTGTAGTTAAGAAAACTGTAGGGGTGGCTCAGTTGGATGAGTGTTTGACTCTTGGTTCCAGCTCAGCTCATGGTTTCAGGGTTGTGAGATCGAGCCCCATGTCAGGCTTCACACTGAGCAAGGAGTGTACTTGAGATTCTCTCTCTCCCTCTCCTTTGTCCCTCCCCTCAGCTCACACGCACAGCATATGCCCTCTCTCTAAAATAAATAAATAAATAAATAAATAAATAAATAAATAAATAAATAAATAAAAGAAATACTGTATTGCATAGGCAAAACTTGCTAAGAGGATAGATCTTAGAAGTTCTCATCACAAGAAAGAGATAACTGGTAACTATGTGTGGTGATGGATGCCAATTAGACTTAGGGTGGTGATCATTTCATAATGCATAGAAAAATCACTATGTTGTACACCTGAAACTAATACAATGTGATATGCCAATTATATTTTTTTTAAAACCTCTTAAGTCCTAAAAGAGACTCCTGTCATCATTATTACCATCCTCATCATATGGAATCACAACTTATTTTGCTCTTGCCATACTTTGCATGCACACTCACTTTATTTTTGCAACAACCCCACAAGGTAGCCATTTAAAATCATAGATTGATTTGTACATGAGTATTCATGGCAGCACTGCTCATACTAGCCAAAAAGTGGAAACAATCCAAATGTCCATCAACTGATGAGTGGGTAAACAAAATTTGGCATAACCATACAATGGAATGCTATTCAATAAGGAGAAATAAATACTAACACATGCTACAGCATGGATAAACCTGGAAAACACGCTAACAGAAAGAAGTTTATTATAAAAGACTACATATTATACGATTACATTTATGTAAATATTCCAGAATTGGCAAATCTATAGGAACAGAAACATATTAGTGATTGTCTAGTGCTGGGGTTAGGGAGGGTGAGTATTGGGGAGTGATGCTAATGAGTATAGGTTTCTTTTTTCGGTGATAAAAATATTCTAATATTGATTGTGGTGTTGGTTGCATAACCTAAAAATATATTAAAACCACTGAATTACACAATATAAGGGGATTAATTGCAGAGCATGTGAATCACATCTTTATAAAGCTATTTTTAAAAAGTCATATATTGGAGCACCAGGGTGGAGCAGTTGGTTGAGAATCCAACTCTTGGTTGCAGCTCAGATCTTGATCTCAGGGTCATGATCTTAGGCCCTGCCTCCAGCTCTATGCTCAGTGGGGAGTCTGCTTGAGGTTCTCTCTCCCTCTCCCTCTCCCTCTCTCTCTCTCTCTCTCTCTCCCTCAAATAAGTAAATAAATCTTTTTTTTTTTAAGTCATAGATTAAAAATACCAGTAAACCCTGAGGAAAAGAGCCCAAGATTGATTTGTTTAAGCATAACAATTGGCCTGTTTCTGAGACATTTAAAGAGCCCTAAAAATATGGTAGAAAAAACTCCCCACCATCCACCATCTTGACTCAGGCCTCCATCACTTCTGGATTACTATATCACATCTATCAGGGTCTTTCTTCCTCCATTGTGTTTTCCACCCATTCCTCCAACCTCACTGCTGCCAGAATGATCTCTTTAAAATTAAGGTCTCAATGATCAGGGAAATGTAAATCAAAACTACAATGAGATACCACTCATACCCATTAGGATGACACTACCAAAAAAACAAAAGAAAAGAAAAGAACAAGTGTTGGCAAAGATATAGACAATTTAGAAACCTGTTGTTGGTGGGAATGTAAAATAGGATACCTGCTGTGGGAAACAGTTCTGTGGCACCTCAAAAAATTGAACATAGAATTACCATATTTAACCAAGTGGATCCAACCATTCCACTTCTGGGTATATACTCCAAAGAATTGAAAGCAGAGTCTCAAACAGATATTTGTGTGGAAGCAAACCAAATGTCCATTCATGGATGAATTCACAAGCAAAAAAAAAAAAAATATATATATATATATATATATATTTGAATTTTATATATATATGAATTTATTTGTATTATATATTTATTTATATTTATATTTATAAATTTATATATATTTATATATGTAAGGCTGAATTATATATATGTGTATATATAATATATATACATATTTGAGGACATTATACTAAGTGAAGCACTAAAGTCACAAAAAGACAAATATTCTATGATTCCACTTATACAAAGTGTCTATTTGTTTTTTGAGATTTTATTTTTTAAAGCAATCTCTACATCTAATGTGGGGCTTGAGCTTACAACCCAGAGATCAAGGGTCACTTGTTCTACTGACTGAGCCAGCCAGGTGTCCACTTATAAGAAGTATCTAAAAGAGTCAAGTTCATAGAGAAGGAAAGTAGGATGGTTGTTTGCAGGGACTAGGGGTAGGGGTAAATGAGTTATTGTTCAATGGGTACAGAGTTTCAGCTTTACAAGAGAGCAAGAGCTCTGGAGATGGTTGGTGGTGATAATTGCACAATAATATAAATGTATTTAATACCACTAAACTGTACACTTAAAGATCATTAAGATGATAAATTTTACATTGTGTATATTTTACTACAATAAAAAAATTTGGAAAAATAGCTTTTTTAATTAGCAATAAAGTAAGTACATTAGTCATGGTACCAGTACCATTACCCTGCCCAAACCCTTCCATACTCCCTTTGTCTTAGAGGATGACAGTCAAGTTGCTTGGCTCCCCATCTCTTGGTGAACTGGCTCCTCATGTCATCTCTGTCAAACTTCCACCCAACAGAGAGGACATGCTCTCAGCCCCAGCAATATGATACCAGAGGACTGGAGGTCCCTTACATATACCACAGTTCCTCACATGTCCACATCTTTGCACACTGTTCCCTCTCCCCCCACCCCTACCCATAGAATTGCTCTTCCTCCTCTTCTTAATGTAAATGTCTAGACCAAGGGCACTTCATCTAATTGCCTCTGCAGTGGTGGATGGGGTTGGGGTACTGGCTGGAAGGAAGCATGAAGGAAATGTCTGTGGTGATGAAAATGATTTATATCTTGATTGAGTGGCATTTACATGGATGTATGCATTTGTCAAAATTCAGGGAACTATATCACAATCTGCACGTTTTATCTAAACTTTTTATACTGGTAGGCAACAAGAAAAAGGTTCATTCAAACTTTCATTTCCTATCAGAAGCTTTCTCTGAGCACCACTCCTAGCACTGACTGACTCAGACACCTCACCTCGGGACCCCTGAAACACTCGACAAATACTTCTATCACAGGACTTAAATTCTCCAACCACATACACACGACTATTGAATTTATTTGTCTGCCTCATCAGACAATAAGCTTTAGAGAGTAAAGACCATATCCTAACAGCTTTATTTCCCTAGCATTTGCTACACCTTTATGCCTCTCCAGCACAGCAAAAAGCACTTGTTAAACAAATATCTATTAAACGGATCAAAATGAAATTTATTGATGGGCAGATGACAGAAGTGGCAAGAGAAGAGAGACAGGAGGAGGTTTCTGAGGTTGTAATACAACTCAAAAAAATGTAACATTTTAATAAAATGTAACCACCATAATTAGAATCCTTACACATATGAACTATCCCTCACCATCACTTTCTTTACTGTTCCTTTTAAACAGTTTACACCAAGATTAATTAACATGTGTAGGGTTATGGGGGACACCTTCCCATGTAATGTAATATTTGTTTGTTCCCCCCCTTTCCTCCATAGGCAATCCTTAAAGAGAGACATTTAATACATCATTCCCACAGTGAACTTATATCCTGTTGAATGCAGGAATGATGGCAAATCAATTTCCAAGAAAGGCTTCCCCTGCTTCTGGTTCAGGGAATTCAATTCTAATCTCTTCAAAACACATGTCTAAGTGAGCTTTATCATGCCTATAATTAACTTCATTTAGATAAATATTAGTCTCTAGAAATTTTACATTATAATTGTGGCTCTGGTTGAGCGCTCCAGGAAGGCCCCACTGTGCTGTGGGAATCAATGAGATGTTAACAAGCACTGACAGTTGAGCAAGTGTCATGGAGGAGAGTAGAATCCCAAACAGGATCGTGCTACACCTGGCATCTCTGCCGCACCTCATCAAGGTCATCTTCGGGCCACTCCTCCACCTGTGTTGACTGACCCGGAGGCACAACCCAGGTGCACTGAAATTCCTTCCCATCCAATACAGTTCCTCATTACCTTTCCAACTCAGTACCTCAGCCCATGAAAACCTCTGTCAAGAAAGAACTGAGACTCATTCACTCCATGGTAATGTGGACTGATACAAAGCTCTCTTAAGCAATTCCAAATCCCAAAACTCTGAAAGCCAAAAAACTTTTTGAAGTTTGACAGCATGCCCAGGAATGAACTGACATGAGACCATTTGTAGTCTTGATCATACTGCATTGTAAATATTCATCATTGTCTGATTACAGAGAGCTGCCTCGGGCTGTGCTGGTGGTATTACATAATATACAGTTTACGCAAACATATCACCTTTCTAAAATCCAAAAACATCTAGATGCTGAAGGACATCATCTGGCACCAAATACTTTGGACATAGGACTGTAGGCCTAAGCCGACTAGAAGGCCAGTCAGGCACCCTCAGGAACATATCTGGGTCCAGGTGGAAAGAGCAAGGACATGGTAGGTGGCTTCTGGTTGTCTGACATGTCTGACTGGGCAGGGAGTGGGCCACACCTGCCTGAATCAGAGCATCACCTGGTCCAGCAGCCCCAATGCATAGGAAGCCATGACTTGCTCTTGTAATCGTTAGGAGATGGTAAGGACATACTCACTGCCTCAGAGACTGGGCCCTAAAGCAGAGCTCAGAGAACACTTACAAAATCCTGTCTGTGGAAACAAACCTTACAGAATGGCCATGGCTGGGTGTCACCTCCAAAGCAGCAGGCCAATTCAGTGAATTCTGGTCACCAGTTAACCACCCCAGTTTGTTGATGTCATAGACACATATCTGAAGGTTGAACTGACTAGCTTACTTGCTTTTGAAGTGTAACAAATACACAGAGTGGTGCACACCGCTGGATCAATTTTCACAAAATTGAACACACTCTCATAAACAGTGTCCAGATCAAAAAACAGAATATGCCCAGAACAGCAGAAACGTCCCTCATGTTTCCTTCCGAATCATAATCATCCCCTCTCCCCACCAAAGGCAATCACAATCCTGACTGCCAAGAGTCCACTTTTCTCCTGTTTGATTCTTAGATTCTATTCATCAAATGCCTTGCCATTAGGTATGCCCCGTTTGGGTGATGCGCGCAGGTCTCCTCTGTCTCTTCTGAAGGTGGTACTGCAAAATGAGCTGAGGAGGAGTTGAGGCAAAATAACCATAATATAGGTCCTGATACAACTCAGAAAAGCACATGCTCTCACCCCACCTTGGCAGTACCTCAAAACCAAGCCCTGCCTGAATATTAAAAAAAAAAAAAATCTTGCCTGCAATAAAGAGCACAGAAGCCTAATTTAAATAAGATGATTCAAATATATGTATCACTTAAAGGCCTGCAAAGTACCTTTTTTTTTGGAAATAAAAATCACCATTTTAAAATGTATAATTCAGTAGTATACTCGCAGAGTTGTACAACCATCATCACTATATAACTGCAGCACTTGTACGTTATGCTGCAGGACTTGTGCATTACACCAAAAAGAAATTTCTTGTCTGTTAGCAGTTACACCCAATTCCCCCTTCCTCCCAGCCCACCAATCTACTTTCAGTTTCTATGGATTTGCCTATTCCAGACACTTCATATAAATGGCATCAGACAAGGAGCCCGACACAAGGCTCAGTCCCAGCACCCCAAGATCATGACCCGAACTGAAATCAAGAATCAGCCATTTGGGATCCCTGGGTGACTCAGTGTTTAGTGCCTGCCTTTGGCCCAGGGTGTGATCCTAGAGACCCGGGATCAAGTCCCACATCAGGCTCCCTGCATGGAGCCTGCTTCTCCCTCTGCCTGCATCTCTGCCTCTCTCTCTCTCTCTCTCTCTCTCTCTCTCTCTCTCTGTCTCTCATGAACAAATAAAATAAAATCTAAAAAAAATAGTATATTGTAAGACTGAAAAAAAAAACCCTCAATCCCTGTTACCTAATCTCTCCTAGCCTCAGTTTTTCATCTATAATATGGAGATGATAGTAGTACTTACCTCATAGGTTATGAAGATTAAGTACGATAATGCATGAAAAGTAATAATAGCATCAGTTATATATAATATGTTCAACAGACATTGGCTGTTATTATCTTTATTGTTTCATTACATTACATTTTTATAGTAATTTTTTTAAATGATGCATTTTCCTTGGGATGCTCTCTGTTCCATCTTGCCCATAGAAGAATATAAGCTCTATGCAAGCAAATGAGCAAATGATGATTTGAGCTAAAGATAAACTGCCTTGGAAGAAATCTACAAAATTAGAAAGAGAAACTGGAAACTTTAGCGTGGTTAAAGACCGAGAAATATTCATTTCTCCCTCTCTTGGGTGATGCTCTAGCTACTTGCCCACTGGCACTGAGCTTTTTGAGAGTTAGCAGTGAAGTTCTCCAAGATATTTAGCTGAACATTTTCCCGACTCTTTCTGTGTTTACTGGGAGGGCAGCATAATGTATTCCAAAGAGTAAGAATTGGGAAACCTGAGTTTGGCTCTGACTCTGCCATGAACTGTGTAACCCTCGAGATTTGCCTCATTTCATTGGCCTTTGGTGTCCTATTTGAGGAAAGAAGGAAGGAAGAAGAGACAGGAAGAAAAGAGAGACAGGAAGGAAAGGTGGGAAGTAGTGAGGACAAGAAATGCCCTTCTGATTCTGAAAGTTTGGGACTACATTTAGAATTTCTTTTCATCTCTACTTGTAGCCAGCAAAATTGTTCAAACCAGTTTTCAAGCTGTTTATGTGTGCTAGCCTTTGTGATAGCACCTCTATCCCATTTGGCTTTTGGAAGTAATCCCTAGCCCCCAAAATAATCTTCCTTTCCTTGTTTGGCATCTCTACCCAAAAACCAAGCATCCGCACATCTGGAGAGAAGGAAGGCTCTGTGCCAGGCTCACAGATGGGCATAAATGTTGACTCCCCAAGGACTGCAGGAGATCAACAGCAGGGAATGTGCTGCCTAAACATCCAGTAGAAATCATGCTAGCCCGGAGCTTAAGGTCTGTGTCATCCCTGACTGGCCAAAGTTTGGCAAGGAGACAGAAGGCCCCTACCACTTCACATCAAGCAGAAAGCGATCAAAATCATACTTTAAAGTCTCTGCTCTCAGCACTTGTCTCTGCAAGGAGATAAAGTATATGGACAGTTTATTCATTCAGTGAAAATGTTTTGAGAACCAGCAATGTGCTGAGCACTATTCTAGGCCATAGGAATACAGTAGGGAATAAAATTAAGTTCCTCTATCCACAAAGTTTACATTCTAGGGGGAAGACAGGCAATAGACAATTAGGTGTACGTGTGTGCACAGGTGCAAAAATGTGCCACAGGTTTAGATAGGTGGAAAATGGGTGCACATGTGGCTGCATATACTTCTGTGTATATGTCTGTGCCAGTAGGCAAGTATTGTAGCAAAAAGAAAAGAAGAGAGATTGGCATTGTGAATGTGGAGACGAGGTTGGGTGGAAGCTGCTATTTTAAATAGTGTGGTCAGAGTGGGCTTCATCGTTTAGGTGACATGGGAACACAGAAGTAAAAAGAGGAGGAACCGAGATATTTGAAGGAAGAGCATTCTAGGCAGAAAGAACAGTAAGTGCAGAAGCCTTGAGGGGAGAATATGTGTGCTGTCTATGAAGGATAGCGAGGAATCCAGTGCAGCTGCATCTGAGAAATCAAGATAGAGACAGTTAGTGTGCAGTTAGTGTGACGGGGAAAGGGGAGGGCTCATCACCCAGGGCTTGTAAGACACTGTAAGAATTTTGGCTTTTATTCTAACCAACGTGGGGATCCACTGGACAATTTTGAACAGAAGGGGCACCTGAGTAGCTCCGTGGGTAAAACGGCCGACTCTGGAGTTTATCTGGCTCAGGTCATGATCTCAGGGTGATGAGTCCCATGTCAGGCTCCATGCTCAGCAGGGAGTCTGTTTGAAGATTTTCTCTCTTTCTCCTTCTGTCCCTCCCCCTGGTCATGCATGTTTTCTCGCACGCTCTCGCGCTCTCTCTCTGATATAAATAAATCAATCTTTAAAATGACCTCTCAAGCTTCTAAGAATATACTGTGAGGGATGGTAGCAGGGACACCAGTCAGGAGTTTATTGCAATTATCCAACAGGAAGTGAAAGTGGCTCAGACCAGGGGCTTAGCTATGAAGTTAATAAGAAGGAGCTGGATTCTGGATGAGTTTTGAAGGAAAGGCCAGCAGGATTTGCTCATAGATGTAGTGTGGAAGTAAGAAAAAGTCAAGCGTGACTACAAAATGTTTGGTCTGAGCAACTAGAAGGAAGGCTGTGGAAGGAACAAATTGGAAGGCGGAAGGTGTGGCGGCATGTTGCTTTTGCACTGCATGTGAGAGACCCGAGGAGTGATGAAGATACAGCTCTGGAACTCAGAGGAAAGGCCAGCCTGGGGACACCAATTTAGGAGTTAATGGCACATACGGGATAGAAATCCATGTGACTGGCTGAGGGCCCCATAGGAGCAGGAGTAAAGAAGAGAAGAGGTCTGAGGTCTGATCCCTGGGCTTACCAGCATTAAGAGATCCGGAAGATAAGAAGGAAGTATCTAAGAAGCCTGAGAGATGTCTCCAGTGAGCAAGAAGGACATAAAAGGGAGGGAGCTCCAGAAATCAAAAGAAAAAGAAAAGCGATTAGCATGTCAAGTGCTCCTGATAGGTCAGGATGAGGACTCATGATTCATACTACAATGTGAAGGAATCTTGAAAACATGAAGATAAATGAAAGAAGCCAGTAACAAAAAGCCATATATTACAGGATTCCATTTATGGAACGTCCAGAATATGGACATTATATATGGAATGTCAAAAATGTCCAGAATAGACAAATCCATAGAGATGGAAAGTAGATTAGTGGTTACCCGAAGCCAGGGGGAAGGAGAAACAGGGAGAAACTGCTAATGGGTATGAGGCTTCCTTTTGGGGGCTGATGAAAACGTGCTGCGATTAGGGAGTGCTACTGACAGCAAAGCTTATGAATAAACTAAAAACCACTGTATTGTACTCTTTGAAAGAGTGAATACTACGGCATGTGAATTGTATCTCAACTTTTTAGTAATATATCTTGGCAATCTTTATCAACGTGTTTCTTTTAATGGCCATAGTGCGCTTTTTAAAAAGAGCTTTGCTGTCCATCATACCTTAGTCCGGTTGGAACATACTGAGACCAGATCTCATTTTTGCAGATAACAAAGAGAAATTAAATGACCTGTCCAAGGTCTCACCAGGGTTGGAAGCTGGGGAATATTAGCCAACCTAGGGATTCCTTTCTCTCCCTGTGCCACAGCGCCTCCTAGTGGCATTCAGGTGGCATTTTCCACCTACAGCACCTTGGTGCCAGCCTCCTGGCAGATCCACCAGTTCTCAGGAAACTTTTCATTTGAATTAAGACCATCCCACACCAGAATAGGTGTCCCCCCTTTTAATCTAGTTTCTCTGTTTGTGAAATAAATTTTATGACCATGGAAGGCATTTGGATTTGAAATTCTTAATAGAATGTTAAGTTGTGGATCTGATAGCTGACATTTGAAGCCTTTCAAGTAGAAAGAAAAGTTTCTTTTTAACAATTTTTTTAGGGACACATGGGTGGCTCGGCAGTTGAGCATCTGCCTTCAGCTCAGAGCGTGATCCTGGGGTCCTGGGATCAAGTCCCACATCAGGCTTCCTGCATGGAGCCTGCTTCTCTCTCTGCCTCTGTCTGTCTGTCTGTCTCTCTCTCTGTCTCTGCCTCTCATGAATAAATAACAATTTTTTAAAGATTTTAAAGATACAAGGACCCTGGGATCACGCTCTGAGCCAAAGGCAGATGCTCAACTGCTGAGCCACCCAGGCATCCTTCTTTTTAACAGTTTTTAAAAATTTAATCTAATGTACTGAGCATTTTCAAATGTTTGTGGTTCCTAATATTTTGGGGGTGGGGAGACATAGACCTTTTTGAGAATCTCATGAAAGCCACCAATCCTCTCCTAAAACAAATGCACACACAAAATCTTGCTTTTAATCCCAGGGCACTCACAGAATTTCTAAGGGCCGTCCACAGGCCCCAGGTTAAAAAAACCCTCCCAGTTTTGCTACACCTGGGTCTATCGACAACATTTTCATCAGTGTCACTACCTGTTTTTAACTGATTCTTTTTAGCATATGTGCACATCTTCTCAGCCTGACTGTTGTTTAGGGATATCTCAGTATAAACTCAACTATCACAGGCAATATGAATACCTGGAAATACTTTGTTTCAAATGTTTTTAAAAAGATGGAATTAAATTTCAACTTTCATTGAAAAAGGTTTTCAACTAAAATGATATTCAAATTAAGATTTGACCTAGATTACATAGTGATGAGTTGATGTTTGGTCATTAACTATACCAAGGACAAAACCAAACAACAAAAATCCAGGATTTGAATATGGAGGAAGGGGTGAACGGGATAGAGAATCCCTCATAACATCAATTAATCGTTAACTTCAGAAACATAAGGAAGCTCGGGGACAGAGAAATTTGTCCTTTAGCTTTTGAATGGCAAAAACACTCCTAAAGAAAATCCTTTTATCTACCACCTTCAAAGTTCTCTGCTCTATTTTTTAGAAAAGATTTTATTTATTTATTCATGAGAGACACACAGAGAGAGGCAGAGACATAGGCAGAGGGAGAAGCAGGCTCCCTGTGGGGAGCCTGATGTGGGACTCGATCCCTGGACCTAGGGATCATGACCTGAGTCAAAGGCAGATGCTCAACCACTGAGCCACACAAGTGCCCCTAAAATCCTCTCCCCTAAATAGGGCATAATTTTCTGAGGTGTCTAAGGACATCACCTGAGGCAGGTTCTGGTCCACATCAGAATGAAGTCTGCATGTAGCACTGTCATTAAATAACAATAAAAGGCTATATCAATTTTTTCTTCACATAGTTAAGCTGACAGCTGATTCTCCTTTCTACCAGGTGACTATCCAACTTTCCAGTCCAAAAGCCATTCTAAAGAAGAGCTTAGTCATCTACCTAAAACATTTGGCAGCTATTTTTGAATATTTTTTAATTATCCTTTTTTTCTCCACTATTTAATAAGGCAAGAAAAAACAGAAGAGGGTAGTAATAATAACATTATTATCAGGGGACCTGGCTGGCTCAGTCAATGGAGCATGCAACTCTTGATCTCAGGGTTGTAAGTTCGAGCTCTACATTGGGTGCAGAGATTACTTAAAAAAATAAAAATCTAGGGGCACCTAGGTGGCTCAGTTGGTTAAGTGCTTGCCTTTGGCTTGGGTCATGATCCCAGCATCCTGAGATCAAGCACCACCACCCCACCCCACCCCACCCCACCCCCCAGCTTTGGGCTCTCCACTCAGCAGGGAGCCTGTTTCTCCCTCTTCCTCTGTGGCTCCCCCTACTTGTGCTCATGTGCTCTTTCAAATAATGTCAAATAAATAAATCTTTTAAAAAATAAAAATAATAATTAAAAATAAAGATCTTTTTAAAAAATAACATCATTTTCTTACTTCCAAGAACTTCTCCTGAGGCCCTGTCCCTAACACCTCATCTCCCAGAGAATAAACACTTTCTTCAACGCAAACCCAATTACTCTCTATGGATTCGTTGCATGTCTGAGGAAGAGAGAACAAAGGCCCCCACAGACTTGGAAGGTGGCACACCCTGCTGTGTTGACTGGATGCCCACTGGAAGCCATTCTGCAAAGGCACAGAAGCTCCTTCCTTCCAGGGGTAGTAGCACATGTTTAAACAGGTGGTTTTATCTTTTGGGATTTGGGGGAGTTTGTTGCCTTAGATCCATTTCTCTGACTGGAAATACTTTGTTATTTGTGTTATGGTTTTATTGCTGTTAATTCAACAGAAAAGCTGAAGCCTAAGGACATAAGACCTAAAGGTGTATACCTGATTCACTCTGAAATTACATTTAGCTTTTACAGGGATATTATTCAGCTTGGGGCGGGGTGCCTCTGACAATGCAACCTCTCCCTTCCTGCAATTCTTGGTCTTACAACAAGCTCCAAAACCAGATTCTCCCCCTTGTAGTGGCCCCTTTCCCAGTAAGATGTTTTAGGCAACTAAATAGAGCACAGAGGCTATTTCTTTATATATATTTACTGGTAGAGAGCAGGTTTAACCAGCATGTCCACTCTTTCTGATTGCACTACCATAGGATTTTGGAAGGCCATCCAGGAAAATATATGCAAGAAAAACTACTGTAGCTTTCTGCTGGACTAGCTCACTGGGAAACTTCTGATTACCTAGCAGTATGCACATGTCCTTGGCTAACAAATGTCCTCACTTTTTAACATATTTGCCTGGCCTCAGCGCTTTTTAGTCCTAAACTCCACTCTACTTTAATCTTCTTGACAGCCAGCATGTGTTCCAGGGCTCTTGAGAGTTGTGGATGGCAATGTACCAGGAAGTGTGAACCATGGTGCCACCATCCATTTCCTGGACAGGAATAAGGGTCTTTGGGTGGCCACCAGTGAGAGGGCAGGCTGTGGTTTCCAGGAAGGTTAACCCTCATTCCAGAGACAAGCATTTTAGCAGAGGTACCACATTCTCTACATGCTGCCAGGAGCCCTGCTGATTGTCCCCTACTTATGAAACAACAAAGGTCATTTATGAATTATGAGAAGGGAAAAGAACCTTATTATTGATTGAGCCCTTAATATGTAAAAGGGACCATGTTAGTTAATTTGCCCACATTTTCTCAATACTGGCAAATTTCTACAAGCCTAGGAAGTAGGTATTACTAACTCTACTTTTTTGTTTTATTTTTTTTTTAAGATTCTATTTTTTTATTCATGAGAGACACAGAGAGAGAGAGAGAGGCAGAGACACAGGCAGAGGGAGAAGCAGGCTTCACACAGGGAGCCCGACGTGGGACTCGATCCCGGGTCTCCAGGGTCAGGCCCTGGACCGAAGGTGGTGCTAAACCGCTGAGCCACCCGGGCCGCCCCCTTTTTCCTGTTTTATGTTTTTTAAGATTTTATTATTATTTTTTTTATGATAGTCACACACACACACAGAGAGAGAGAGAGGCAGAGACATAGGCAGAGGGAGAAGCAGGCTCCATGCCCCGGGAGCCTGACGTGGGATTCGATCCCGGGTCTCCAGGATCGCACCCTGGGCCAAAGGCAGACGCCAAACCGCTGCGCCACCCAGGGATCCCCCCCTTTTTCTGTTTTAGATGAGGAAACAGTCCAAAGAAGTCAAATGACTTCTCTTGAGGAGCCAGCCATCATGTGGAATGAAAACTGGGGTTCTTTTTTTTCTAATTTTATATATTTAATCACAAGAGACACAGGCAGAGATATAGACAGAGAGAGAAGCAGACTCCTCACAGGGAGCCCAATGCAGGACTCAAGCCCCCGACCAGGATCATGCCCTGAGCCGAAGGCAGATGCTCAACCTCTGAGCCACCCAGGCATCCCGAAGACTGGGGTTCTTGTTTGACTTTCTGATGTGGAATGCTCAGATATTGAATGTCTTAAAGCCATTGGTGAGGGATGCCTAGGTAGCTTAGTCAGTTAAGCATCCAACTCTTGATTTCGGCTCAGCGTCATGGGATCGAGCCCCGCATCAGGCTCTGTATTCAGCAGAGTGTCCGCTGGAGACTCTTTCTCTCCCTCTCCCTCTGCCCCACCCCACTCTTGCACACACATGCTCGTTCTCTAAATAAATAAATAAAATCTTTATTTTAAAAGAAGCCTTTGGTGAAATACTCCTTTAGCTCATCACAACATTCTTTCCAAGCAATATTACTTGAGAATCTGTATAGTTCTCTCTGTAAGAAAACATACAGGAAAGAAAAGGTGTTGGTATCTTCTCTCTCAGCCTATTCTAATTCTACCCATCACCAAGGCTCAATTCCAGTTCCTTCTCTTCCATGATTGCTTCTCTGCATGTCCCTCATCTGGGACTCAGCCCTGGCTACCAGCGCTATTTGCTCGGCACTTAATATATACTGTTCTATGTTGCTAGTTCAGCTCCCTGCCCCAGCTCCTAATTACCTGATGGAAATTCTAATAAGCAGAGAAATAGTAAGAAAGAGAAGAGAAAAGGAAGCAAACTAAGTATCAATTAATGGATGAATGGATAAAGATGTGCTATATATTTACAATGGAATATTATTCAGACATAAAAATAAGAAGGAAATCTTGCCATTTGTGACAACATGGATGGCCCCTGAGGGTATTAACGCTGAGTGAGGGAAGTCCGACAGAGAACAATAAATACTCTCTGACCTCACTTATAAGTAGAATCATAAAAAACAGGTATCCCTGGGCAGCGCGGCGGTTTAGCGCCTGCCTTTGGCCCAGAGCGCGATCCTGGAGACCCGGGATCGAGTCCCACGTCTCGGGCTCCCGGTGCATGGAACCTGCTTCTCCCTCTGCCTGTCTCTGCCTCTCTCTCTCTCTCTCTGTGACTATCACAAATAAATGAAAAAAAAAAATTAAGAAACAAAAACAAAAAGAACTCATAAACAGTGAAATGGTTGAAAGTGGTCAAATGGTACTGAATGGGAAGTTCAGAGAGAGAGAAAAACCAACTCTTAACCATAGGAAACAAACTGAGGGTTGCTGGAGGAGAGGTGGGTGGGGGGATGGGGTAACTGAGTGATGAGCATTAAGGAGGGCACATGATGTGATGAGCACTGGGTATTACACGCAACTGATGAATTATTGAACACTACATCTGAAACTAATGATGTACTATATGTTGGCAAACTGAATTTAAATTAAAAAGAGGAAGAGGAGAAGGAGGAGGAGGAGGAGGAGGAGGAAGAAGAAGAAGAAGAAGAAGAAGAAGAAGAAGAAGAAGAAGAAGAGCAGCACAAATCCAATTATAAAATAAGCAAGTCATGGAGATGTAATGTACAGGATGTAATGTATGGTGACTCTAGTTAATAATACTGTGCTGTATATTCAAAAGCTGCTCAGAGAATAGATGTTAAAAGTTCTTACGACAAGAAAAAAAATTTTATGTAGCTGTGTAGTGATAGATTTTAGCTAGAGAGGTTGTGGGGATCATTTCACAATGCATACAAATACCCAAATCGTTCTGTTGTAACCTGAAACTAAGATGGTGTTATATGCTAATTAGATCGCAATTTTTTAAAAGGTCTTAAAACGTTTAGATCCTGGATGTCCCACAGATTGGATCATCAACCCCTGATATCCAGAATTGACTCTATTCCAGCAGGAGTCCCATAGCATTGTGGTGTCCCACCTGCAGAAGAGGGGAAGCCAGGAACAGATCCTCCAAAGTCCAGCCCTGTCAGAGTGAATGTACAGAGCTGTTCAGCGATGAAGAAGCAAGAGACAAGGAAGCCTGTGCCCAGCTCCAAGGCAGAGAAAACTCCAGTCACAAAATTAAGAGTTACATCAATCATGAGTGCTTTCCAAAAATAGTTCCCAACGTTTTTATGCTATCTAACAAAATTTTATGGACACCGGGGTTTTTATGTGTTTCTCCTTTCTTGTTTCACAGCCCAATTCCATTATGTTTCTAGAACAAAACCATCTGCAATACTTTCTGAAATGTCCACCAGAAAAGCTGCTAGTGGGATAGCTCAGATAAAATGCATATTACCTGGCACTGGTCCAGTAGACCACCTATGGCACATTAGCATTTGTTTATCAGTTTTGCTACATGATTTTTTGGATGTCAAAGGGTTGAGATCCCAGATGAGCCCATGGATAGTGAAGCCAGGCACTGTGGGATGGGCACTGCAGTTGTGGTGCTGGTTCTATCACTTCATCTATCAGAGCACCTATTCTCCCCTAAATAAAACAGGAATAAAACATCCCTCCCCTGTCTTGAGTTGAGGGAATAGGTGTGGATGTTCAGTGAAAGAGATAAATATTTCTATGGCAGTGATGGGGTTCAGGACACATTACCCCAAAATAAGGCATCTTGGTACATTGAATATTTCAGGTAGGTGCAGAAAGGACTCTTGGACTTTCCCTGAAGTGGGTCCTAAGCCCTTCACATGAGAGGTGCCCTCCTTAGACCCAGAGGAAAGAAGCTTTATTTCAGAAGACGAAGGGACACACAGAGGAATTTAAACTAACAGACCTTGCTGAATTCTCCTCAATCTACTACACTTAGATCATGGATGTTCCTCTCCTGCTATCTTTGTCAGTTTATATTTCAGACCTAACCTACTAGAGACCCTAATATGGTCGAGAAAAACTTTTCCCTCCCCTACAGGAAGGAGCACATTAAGAGATCAAAGTGAAGGGGTGCCTGGGTGGCTCAGTGGTTGAGCATCTGCCTTTGGCTCAGGGTGTGATCCCCAGGTCCTGGGATCGAGTCCTACATCGAGCTCCCTGTGAGGACCCTGCTTCTCCCTCTGCCTATATCTCTGCCTCTCTCTGTGTGTCTCTCATGAATAAATAAATAAAATATTTTAAAAAATAAAATGAAAGATCAAAGTGCCAGAAGAGTGGTGCTTTGTCATCATGTTCTTATCCTGGAACTGTCGGAATCAAGATTTTGGTCAATTAATTCTACGCAAAATTGAACACCCTAAGATTTATTGGAGGAAATGCTACTGAGTCATCAAAAGTTTGCTGCTGCATTTTTGGATTAAAGTTAAAACTAGGGGCACCTGGGTGGCTCAGTTGGTTAGGCATCTGACTCTTGATTTGGGCTCAAGTCATGACCTCAGAGCTGTAGGACCAAGCCCTAGACCGGGCTCTGGGCTCCGAGCCCAGAAAGGAGTCTGTCTGAGATTCTCTCTCTCCTTCTCCCGCTGTCCTTCCCCCTGCGCTTACTCTTTCTCAAAATAAATAAATAAATAAATAAATAAATAAATAAATAAATAAATAAATAAATAAAATCTAAAAAAAATAAGTATTTTAGTATACATACAATTGATGGTGATGGTTTTAAATAAAACTAGATTCAAAAGCTGGGTAGAAGATCAAAAGAAAGCCATGTCTGTGTTTTGCCCTTAGCTTTTAAAATGCTCTTTTCTGCCCATTTGCATCTTGGAGGACAGGTGACCCTAAGGCACAAGGCATGGCCACAGCAAGAGACTGCGCGGTCAGCAGTCATTTTGCTTGGCTCACTCTATGAAATGCGTGGGTCTGATAGATGCAGGCCTCACCCATATTTTCATAAAAGGTCAGTTCTCTTTTGTTTCACAATGTTAATACATTTACCCTCTACCAGACTTGATAAGAATGACATAAACTCTATTGGCTTTGCCTCTGAAACCGATTTTGCAGTACCAGTCTCTAGTTTGAAGGACAAAATCCAGAGACTGCTCCTTTTTTTATAGTCCATGTTACCTTTTAAAAAGACCTTTCCAGCTCTCATAGGGAAAGATCTATGCCATTAAAACTTTAAAAATCAGTCAACTTTTTTGGCAGGGAAGAAAAAGACTACTTGCTTATTCCATCCAAAAAGACACACCAAAATATGACATTAAGATTACCTGTCAGTTTGATGCAGCTGATGTATTTCTAGCAATCGCAAGCTACACGGTTCATTTCTTTAGTGTGATATGCCTTTCAACAGATCTCTTGGCTGCTTCCCTACAGATGATGTACTACATTCCTCAGGGATTCACAGACTAAAGAGTGTGAGAGTTTTATTCGCATATATGCTATTAGTATATGCTATTAGTATATGCTAATATACTATTTTCCCTCCTAAGCCTCAGTTTCTAGAAGATTATTTTAAATGTAGGCATCTGTAAAAAAGCAGAAAATGTCCGTATGGTAATGTTTCACCTGAGTAATCATATCTCCATTACCATTACTTAGCCTCAAGGCAATTTAGCCCAAAAACAGATAAGGGGAAAGTTTGAAACTGTGTATGTTCTCCTATGTTTCATTATTGAACAATAGAAGGCCATTAATGGAAAACAAAGATAGGAAAGGGTCACTTAGAAAGAAAACAAAAACCCATTAATATGAAAATATCCATCAATACTTAGGAAATAGATGACTTTTAGACATTTACAAATAAAAAAGTCCATCTCCCCAAATCCCTTAAAACTAAGTTACATTTATATCCAAATAGTTCCACTCAGATTATTTTCTGGCATTAAATATACAAACATGCATGCTCTAAAATACTCTTAAAAAGCACAACAAAGAGTCTGAAAGGCTACAGACACACTAACAAATAATTTTTCAATACTAGATATAGCTCTTTTAAGACGTCTTTTTGCCAGCTTTTGGTTCTTGAAGAATTTCATTTAAAAAATAACTATATTGTGTTTTTCACACAACTTTATCCAGAAGGACTATTAAATTGTATAATATTTTAATACCATATCCTTTTACTTCACTTTTTTTTTCTTTTGCTTGTACTTATCAGCAACCTAAGTGAAACAAAATTAAAATATACCAAATATACACAAGATGAGATTCTACTTGGGTCATTACCTTTTTACACCACCTGCCTCTCGATTTTCAATAACAATTCTTTTGGTTTGAAAATCTTCATCTTTGCCAAAAGACAGTTTCTAGAGCTTTGGAAAGTTGTCCCACTAATACGATCAGAAAATATAATGGCACAGAGCAGCTTAGGAAGATACAGGAGAGCGGGTGTTTTATTACATTTCTGTACAGATCATTGTTTCTAGGAGGTAATCTATAAATTTTTAATCCTTCTAGTGTTCTTGAGCAATGTAAAAAGGACTGCTCCTGACCTAGTTCAACCTCTTTTATCACAGTAGTGGCAATAATTTTATTGTGCAAGAGAAATGGGTTTTTCTATTATCTTTTGAGTTAATGTTTATTGGATGGCTAAGTGTAATTTATGCTGCTCTCTATAGATGATGAATATTGAAATCTCCTTCAAGGTCCAGAACAGGTAATAGCCCTTAAATTCAAGGCTGCAGGCAACATACAGATGAGTGAATGGTTTTTCACATTGAGGCAGTTAATCTCCATTAAATTATGGCATTTCAGTAATCTGGAGTGATTTTTAATGTATTCTGTTTAACATTATTTTCTATGTTATGAGTGCAATTGAGTGGGGAAAGATAGAATTTCCTAATACTTGTGCCTTGAGGATAAATGAATTCAAGTTTACCAAGTAACATAAACTGTATCTGGACTATGTTTATTATTCCACAAATCATATAATAATTGGTTTACATGAGAAAGACCCACAATGAATCCTGTGTCAGTTTTGCCTCAAGCCCACACATTAGATCACATATCGGATATCCCAATTAAGACAATATGTAAACAGAAAACAGAAAGCATTGAACCTTTTAAGTATGTAGTATTGTGGTTTTACCTCAAAGTTGGAGGGTACAGTGAAGATACATATTCATTCTTAACAGTATCTCTGTGCAAATTCAACCCCTAAGTGTTCAACAATTTATTAATATGCCCTAGCCACGAAACAATCAAATTTCAGATTGACGAGAGCTAAAACTCCTTAAATGAATCAAAGGCATATGTAAAAGTGATTATGTTAATTTAGCCAGATAAATATTAGTAAATGAATAATATATATAATAATAATATTATAATAATGGTAATAAAGCAACCCAGAACTAAAACTGAGAAGACCAGAAAAGCATCCATAAATAGAAATGGCTATAGACTGCGTTATCGGTACTTATTACATTTTCATATTAATCTGGAGAGTCAACGGGAAAGATTTCAGGTTATGGAGTTAACACACAGATAGATGCCTTTACTTAAATTCTTCTTATTGTGTTGGCTTAAGAAATACAGTTGAGCCTTTAGATGAATGGATAAAGAAGCTGTGATATATCTCACCCATAAAAAAAAAAAAGAATGAGACCTTGCCATTTGTGACAACAAAATACCAGAGGGTATTTTGCTAAGTGAAATAAGTCAGAGATACATACTATATGATTTCACTTATATGTGAGATCTAAAAGAACACAAATGAATAAACAAACAAAAAGCAGAAACAGCAGCATAAATGCAGAGAACAAACCGATGGTTATCAGAGGGGAGAGGGTAGGAGAATGGGGAAAATGGGTGAAGGAGAGTGGGAGATACAGGCTTCCAGTTATAGAATGAATAAATCAAAGGGATAAAAGGTACAGCATAGAGAATATAGTCAATGGTATTGTAATAGTGTTATACGGTGACAAATGGTAGCTATGCTTGAGAGTATATAGCATAGTGTATAAACTTGTCAAATCACTATGTTGTACACTGAAACTAATATAACATTGTATGTTAATTATACTTCAATAAAGAAAATAATAATAATAATAAAATAAAGGTACCTTTAAAGTAGGAAAAAGGAAATACAGCTGAATCTTGAGCAATACACAGGTTGGAGCACCAAATCCCAGCACAGCTGAAAATCTGTGTACAGTTTTTGACTCCCCCAAAACATAACTGCTGTTAATAGCCTACCGCTGACAAAGCTTTACCAATAATATAATTGATTAACATATATTTTGTATATGTATTATACACTTCATTCTTACAGTAAAGTAAGCTAGAGAAAAAAAATGTTAAGAAAATCATAAGGAAAATATATTTATAGTACTATTACTGTATTTATCAGAAAAACATTTCCACATGTGGACCCGCATAGTTCAAACTCACGTTGTTCAAAAGTTAACTATACTTGTATTTTAATATGCTCAAGGGAAAAGGAAAAGAAGAATTAAAAGAAGCCTAAGAGAATCTGTGGAAATTCTCATGGAGAAAGTGCATTTTAAATGACAGCCTCCCATTTTGGCTTGGTAGGTTATTTCAGGATGCAATTGCAAAATCAATTGCCTAATGGTATAGGCAAAAATATTTTTGATCTTTAGCCACTTTGTGACTCTGCAAATTTGTTCTTATAACTGATTGCAAATGCAGAGCTCTGGCTGGAGTTCTTTTAAAATCTTGACTTATTGTCAAAGCACTAAGCAGTGTTCTGGTAAATCACATGTTTAATTTTAATTCTACTGCAGAAGACTGAAGTTTCATTGCTGAATTTCTAAACAATCTAAAGCAGTGTAATTAGTTGCGGTAGGCTAGGCTGCAGTAACAAAAAGACCCCAAAGTACATAATTAGTACATAAGTACATAATTAAAGTACATAATTTCTCAAACCCAACAGTGTCTACTCTTCACATAATAGTCTGAAAACGATACCCTGGACAGCAAGCAGCACTTCTCTTTGTGGTAATTCAAGGTGCCACCTCTTTCCATCTTAGGTCTCTGCCATTCTTCATGGCCTCACAGTTGCCTGCACCCAGGCAACAGAAGGCGGGAAAAGCAAGTCAAAGGGGGAGATGCTCATTAAAGCTGTGGCCTGGGGTAGGCACACATCACTTCTGCCAACATTCCATCGGCCAGAATTGGGTCAGAGCCAAAAGAGTATACCTAAGCCAAAAGAGTTTGGGAAATGAAGCCTGCTATGTGGTGAAGGTGGGTATGTATACCTAGGAAGCACTTTGTAGTCCATGGATAAGCACTAGCAGCTGTGTATATACTGCTGCTGTTTATAGCTGCTAGACTATTCTTGATTTGAAACATTACATTGGTTGAAAGGTTACATTGGGTTAAGTAACAGTAATCTATGTAGAACTTGCTACCAAAGAACATTATCAAGAACACTGCGTTAAATGCAATAACCAGATGAACTAAATGGTGTGCTGATCCCATGTTCTTTTATTCTAGTTACATTACCCCATATGAGCAGCTTTCTTTCTTCCCGGTGGAAAGCATTAGTGCTTCTGCTCCATAGCTGACAGACTAAACTAATTCACAAATCAGAAATGCAATCCTAGAAAACATCTAGACCCTTTAAAAACATTTTCATAAAGTAACATTTTCAGTACAAAGGTCTCAGATCTTTCTGGAGAAGCTGAAGAAAAGAACTACCATCCTAAGCATCTGGTAAGCAGCAGGTAATGAACTTTATATTAAATCCAAAACCTTTTGCCTATCAACCCTGTAAAATAAATATCAGTGGTGAAACAGCAGCATAAGGATAACAAGTTTCACTCATGTGTAGGCAGTGTAATTTAAGAGGGTGCCAGACAGAATAGTAGCAAGATATATGATCTACCTGGAAGCCAAGGCTAGAAGATGCTAATCCAACTCAGCAAATGAATCATTATGTGACCTTGGGAAAGTTAGTTAGCTCGGTTTCTCTGCCTAAAAAGGCAAACGGTAAGCAGGTACTTCTAGAATATCTTCTAGAGAAAGAGTGAGGAAGGAGAGGAAGAGAGGGTAGATGGAGGGATGGAGAAAAATGCACAGGGAACCACAGTTATGTTTGCTTCAGGAAGCCTCAAGCCTAAGAATCAAAATATGCAAATACAAGAAAATCAGGCATCATTATTTGTTAAGCACTTATGAGAAACAAATGCTTTCTTAGATGTGGAATTGAAACTACCATCCCTTCACTCAGGTTTATGTGATAAAGAGAATACCCTGACATTCTGACTAATCCAACAAACATGTATTAGACCTGGGAGTGTGATAAAGAAGACAGACATGGGTCTTGCTTCATCAAGCTGATGATACATACAAAACAGAAGTAAATAAAATAATTACCACCTGCATCTGAGCACTATGAACGTGAGGAAACGAGCCATAAGAATATCATAGGGATATCAGAGAGAAGAGTGTTCCAGAAAGGGAGAATGACCAGCTCAAAGGCCCTGAGGCAAGACTCATTTGGCTTACGTACAGGATTAGCAAGGAGGCCAATGGGCTGGGTGGAATCATTGAAACGGCAATTCATAGAAAGTGGTGATAGACAGAAAGCTAGCCAAGCCAAATACAAGGAAAAATTAGGCCTTAAAGTAAATGAGGAAGAGTTTCAATTCTGAAATATTCACATTGTCTTTAATAGATCTTGAGAGCTGTATGGAGCGTTAAAGTCAACGTTAACATTTTTGGGGGCCACACAAACATGCATTTTGAAGCAATTTTCTATTCTAATTATGAAAACTCCCTAAATAGCTTGGTGTTGGGGCACCTGGGTGGCTCAGTGGTTGAGCATCTGCCTTTGGCTCAGGTCCTGATTCTGGGATCCTGGGATCAAGCCCCACATCAGGCTCCCCCTGGGGAGCCTGCTTCTCCCTCTGCCTGTGTCTCTGCCTCTCTCTGTGTGTCTCTCATGAATAAATAAATAAAATCTAAAAAAAAAAAAATAGCTTGGTGTCTTTCACTAGTCTAGCCCTGTTCAGTTAAAAATAATAAATAAAAATGAAATGTCTTAGATTTTAGTAAACCTATGTAAGAAAAAAACTAAAGAATAAGTCCTGGGGATGTAACATACAGCCTGATGACTACAGCTAATAATAGTAATTCATATTTGAAAGCAGCTAGGAGACCCAGATCTTGAAGATTCTTACCACGAAAAAAATTCTTGTAACTATGCATGGTGATAGATGTTCGCTGGGCTGTGGCTGTCATCATTTGCAATGTACGCAAATATCAAGTCACTATACTGTCCACCTGAAACTAACAGTGTTATATGACAGCTACACCTTAATAAAATCATAATTTTTTAAAAGAAGAAAAGTCTACTTTTTTTTAAAAAAAAAAATTGTTTTTTAGTTTCAGGTGTGTCTGAATTTTGTATTACCTATGCAAAAAAATGCATAATCTTTTTAAATTAGGGTACAGATTTTCAAATATTGGATTGAAAGTAGCTGGAGGGGAGTTGAGACTCATTCTCAAGGATGAAGGAAGGTAGCCATGGTACAGAGGAAAGGACTCTGGGGGCAAGGAAGGAGTCTCTGGATTCCCCTACCAGATTACCCTGGCTAGTGTGCAACTCTGAGCTAGGGATGTCTCCACCCAGCACTTGCTTTAGAGAGGAAGACAAACCATGAGAGATGCCTAACTCTGGGAAACAAACCAAGGGTTGTAGAAAGGGAAGGGGGCGGATTGGGGTGACTGGGTGACAGGCACTAAGGAGGGCACTTGATGGGGTGAGCACTGGGTGTTATATGTTGGCAAACTGAATTTAAATAAAATATTAAAAGAAAAAAAAAACCACCAAATTGTTGACGGCTGTGATGTAGTGAGATGGACGATCTGGGGTGACTTTTGGGATCTTGCCTCTCCCCCTCCCTCCCTTCTCCATGCTGTCCCCACGATGGTGGAGCCCATACACAGCCAGAGCTGGAGAAAGCTCCCGGACAGCCTCCGATCCCGCTGTCAGGACATTTCACCCCAAAGGCAGGGAGAACCTGCGCCCCCTCCCCCTCGCCTGCCCTGGCCTGCCCTCGCCTGCCCCCAACGCCACCCCTAGAGCCTCGGGCGTCAGGAGTCCCGGAACCCGGCGTCCGGGGGTTGTGGACGTAGCGGAGCACAATAGCCGTCGTACCTACCGCCCCTCCCTCCGCGAGGCCCTGCGAAGAAGCGGAAGTGGAAGGTGCTGACGCAGCCGGGGGAACTTTGCTTCGATGGCACCTTCCTGTCCGCGACTCCGCCCCCCGCCGGAGGGGCTCGGCTCCGGAATTCAAGATGGAGTCGCTGAGTAGAGCTGGGCAGGAGATGAGCTTGGCGGCCCTGAAGCAGCACGACCCCTACATCACCAGCATCGCAGACCTCACGGGCCAGGTCGCTCTGTACACCTTCTGCCCCAAGGCCAACCAGTGGGTGAGTGCGGCGCGGCCTCCGAGGTCGTCCGCCCGGCCGCCGCCTCTTAAAGGGGCCGCGCGGACTCTCCGGAGTTGGGGGCGATTCGGGGAGGCGGGGGTTGGGGGGGCGGGGGACGGACCGACCGGCCGCTGGAGGGTGTCAGGGCCGCCAGGGCCGCCGGGGCTGTGCGGAGAGGGGCGAGAGAGGTAGGCCCAGGACGTCTGGGAGGAAGAGCCGGGAGGAGAGGAGGGAGGGCTGGGGTCCGGTCCGGGGACCTGGGCGGGCTGCCTCCCTTGCAGACGTGCTGGAGGATGGGAACCGAGGGGTCGGAGTCACACCTGAAAGGCGCTGCCTGAGGCCGTGCGGGCTCCTGGGTAAACTACCTGTGCGTGATCCATAAAGTAAACACGCGTCCTCCCCCCCCCCCGCCCCCCGACGGGCACGTGAATAAGAGCCCCCTTCGCCCAGGTCATCTGGGTTTATAAAGCTTCAAATCCAATTAGTTTCCATTCTTGGAAGAGAGGTGGTGAGGGTAAGTCCGGCTTTTATCTAACTGTACTGTGTATTTACAGAGTTTTTTTTTGGGGGGGGGGGATTTCAAGGCACTTAAGGAAAAGGGCTTCCGTGTTAATTGCATTTCTTTGGAGCCGTTGGAAAAGAGGCCCTGTAAATGCGTTTTGGTTCCAGCTGTGCTGCTGGTGAGGTCGCCTCGGAATGCTCCCTTCCTACTAAGTACTTGTTGGCTTTGCTTGCTTTTTTTTTTTTTTTTTGCACGGGAGGGGGTCCGAAAAGTCACATCGGGTCTGTTGTCTGACTTGTTGGGCCCCGTTTAAAAGTAAGGTGATTTCCAGTTTTCGGGACGCCTGGGTGGCTCAGCGGTTGAGCATCTGCCTGCAGCCCAGGGCATGACCCTGGTGACCCGGGATCGAGTCCCATGTCGGGCTCCCTGCATGGAGCCTGCTTCTCCCTCTGCCTCTGTCTCTCATGAATAAATAAATAAAATATTTAAAAATAATAATAATAGGGGCAGCCCGGGTGGCTCAGCGGTTTAGCGCCGCCTTCAGCCCAGGGCGTGACCCTGGTGACACGGGATCGAGTCCCGCGTTGAGCTCTCTGCATGGAGCCTGCTTCTCCCTCTGCCTGTGTCTCTGCCTCTCTCTCTCTCTCTCTCTCTCTCTCTCTCTCTCTCTATGTCTCTCATGAATAAATGAACAAAATCTTTAAAAGAAAAAAAGAAAAACTATTTTAAAAAATAATAAAAATAAAAAGTAACATAATTTCCAGTTTTCTAGCAATTGACCCTCCATCCTTTACTCCTTTAGGCTTTACTTTTGGCAGATGATCTGTCAACGTCTGTTGGATTGATTTCATAAACACGTCACATTCACATTTCAGTGAAAAATGAAATACTACTAACAAAACCCTGAAAGATTGTCGTAATGTGTCCTTTAACGGTATAAAGACTCATAGGCTATATTTAAACAGTAATTGTATGAAAATCATTTGACGTTTATAAACACTTAACTCAAATGAAGAGAGCTTTCAGAATCCTCTTGCTTTTTTACCTTATCTTCTTTCTTTCCCCTCCTGGAAGAAGAGGTATGGAAAGCCACAAGGAGCAAACTTACAGATTTTTATTCTTATTTTAATTTTTTTTTTTTTTTTTTTAGTGTAGCTGTTTTAGACATTGCCTTAGTTTGAATTGTTCTGAATCATTTTTCTTTATTTGGTCTGCATATAAATTTGTGAGATGTGAATTGCAGACAAATGATGAAGACTTGGGGGCAGGAACTTATGACTAACACTCATATTTCTAGTTTTTCACAGACTTTCAGAATTGTAGAATTCTAATTGTAGAGTCCTGCTTTAAATATGAAATACAAATTATATCTATCTGGATTGAAAGAGAAGCTGTTCGTTTGGTTAATGGCCCATAGAGCATAACCAAAATCTTTTGTATTTTTATTTTACAGTGAGTTGTAACTTTGCACAGTGTTGTGTTTGAGCAAGTTTTATTTCACTGTGAGGCCGTAAATTGCCAATTTCTTTTTTAATAATTTAACATTTGAAAGGCAAGAAAAAGCCTGTGAATCCTTAGGAAGGAAAAGTTTTTATGATGATGTTTATGATAGGGCAATACTCTCAGCATGTTAAATATTTTTAAAATGTTTTTATCCCAACAAACCCAATTTGATATGACTAGCATTTAAAGTTTTCTAACAGTTTGTGGATTGCATTAAAATACATCACTTCTACCTAAGCTGTGAACTGCCACTAATATAGTTATTTGGGTTTTTTAAAAAAACATTGTGTCTAACACCTAAATACACTTGTCACAGCAAATGAAAGATAATGAGTTGTACTTTTAATCAAGATGTTTCTTATTCTTAAAATTTTTTAGTTACACATTTTATAATAATTACCTTAAGGCAGAGTATAGCTTCAGGTTTCACGATTCTTCAACAAAGGTTTAAGAATAAAAAATTGTGTTTGACTGTATTTCTTAACAAACCACAAAATTTGCTATTCATAAAAATATACCCAAATCGTCCAATGATGTAGCAAAGTATCCTAGGATATAATGTTTTCTTTTTTTTCCTTCCCTAATAATTTTGATAAACTTTAAAAGTGAAGGAATTGCAGTATACAGAAGCTTGGCTTTAAAATTTAAAAATCGGAGGAAGACATTTTAGCTTAAGAAAGGGAAAGTGGGGTGCCTGGGTGTCTCGCTTAAGCATCCAACTCTTAGTTTAGGCTCTGGTCATGACCTCAGGATTGTGAGAGTCTGCTTGAGATTTTTCTCCCTCTGCCCCTCCCCCATGTGCACATGCACACTTGCACTCTCTCAAATAATATTTAGGAGGGGGGGGGGAACTAATTCTAAGATTTTCACCCTAAAATTTAAAAAAGAAAAATGCTACAGACAACAGACATGTTGCCAGATTGAACATTGTGGATACATTAGTATACATCAAGAGCACAGAAAGGTTACAAAAGAAACTGGTAACACTGGTTTGTAGAGTAAGAGACTTACTTGACCTGTTCTAAAGGGACTAATTTTTAAAATAAGTTCATCTTAAACATGAAGTATTTCTTCTCCATTAGGATCATTTGGGGTTGGATTATTAGGGGAAAAACTAATGACCTCATTGTCTGTTATAGGAGAAGACTGATATAGAAGGGACCTTATTTGTATATCGAAGGTAAGCTTTTTAAAAAAAAATACTGCATATGTATTTTTGGTTCAGCCGTGTTGTCTTTGCAACCTTCCTCCTTGACCCTCCTCATCCATTTCTAGCTGGGAAATCTTAACCAAGTTATGTCTCTTCTTTGGGCTTTCCTGTGTATCAGAATAAACAGAGCTAGAACTTAGGAACCTAGCAAAACTATCTCAAAATAGAAAACATTTTCTAGTAATGAGTGAGTCTAAAACAGATGCCTTCTTCTTCCCCCTGTACTAAACATATGTAAAGAAAGAAAAATAGAATTCATAAACTACCTATAAAATAATGTAGTTGAAAGGTCAGTCTATTATATGTAGTTACTAAATGAGTCATGTTCTTACAATTCTGGTTCTGTCCCTTTTCTGACCCCCTCCCTGCAAAGAAAGCTCTGGACTGTGTACAGTGTCTTTAGTAATGTGTCATCTTAGTTTGAGAATCCATTAGAAAGCCTAGACTATTCAATTGCACATTTTTTATTTTCAACTTTCCTGCAAGTTGATTATCTAAAACGTGACTGGTTTGCAAATTGAACCTTTTGTTTTGTTAAGCAACTTTGTGTCCTAACTGTAACTCACGGGAAAGAATAGTCATGGAATTCCTTGTTTTCCTGGATCTCCCTTAGGGCTTGCTCTGACTACAACTGGTTCCTCCCCGTGGTTTCTAATATTTAGGGATTCAGCAGAAATTATTACTGATATCTGTTCCTCCCCACATTTTTTTTATTGAGTTATTTTTAAAGGATTACCTTTTTCCATTGATGGTAACAAGAATTTGTCAAATATTCCTCTAAATTTTGGTGTACAGATTTAAAATCTTATCTAAACACACTGATTTTTCCTTCCTTTATAAATAAGTGCTTAGATATTACATAGTAACTATAGAAGTTCATCATTCTTTGCTACTTTGTTCCTTGTCCTTCATCTTTCTCCTTTAAAAAATGGGGGAGGGGTGGCCTTTACCCTCTATAAATCTCTAGAAACTCATCAGTTGTTATTAGAATCTTGGTATCTTTGTTATTTGGAAAGTATTTCCTGCCCTCATTGTAACAGTATGGTACAGATCACTGGTTGTAGAAAATACAAAATTTAGTAGAATAAATTATTTGACTTAATTAAATTCATGGAGGCTTATAGAGTATTGATCTTAATAAAAAATTTGGGGAAATGTGAGGACATTTATGTACCTTGGATAAAGGTGTGCTACAATGTAAGAATATTGTTTTGCAGAGACCTTACTGTAGAAGAAGCCTGGATTTGGAGTCAGAAAACCTAAAGCTGCATTCTGGTCACAGTATTTGTGTGACTTTGGGCAAAGGCCTTAATCATTCTGAGTTTATTTCCTAATCTGTAGAGTAGGATTCTAAAATCTCCCCCATGTACACAGAGAAATGATTGATAAACTATGAAGTATTATATATGTATGAAGAGTGTCTAGAGGATCATGTACTGAATCACTGATAAGAGAACCAAAGATGTTTGTTATCGTAGAATTCAAGGCATTTTCTATTTAACTCAGGAGAACTATGGGAAGACCTATTTGGTGTAAGAAAAAAAATCATAATTATAGTGGACAGTTATTATTAAAACCAAGTCTAAACTGTGTTTAAAATAAGCGATATTTTTGTTGAACACAAGTGTTTATTAAACATCTAGTACGTGTCTGTCTTAGGATATATCTGGAAAAAATAAGACAAAATGTGTTTGCATGGAGTTTACATTTTAGGGGAGAAAGACAATAAATATGAGAAATAAGTAAGTGGTATGGAAAAAAAGAGGAGAGTTGGAGGTATTGAACTTGAGAGCAGACTGGGATCCTGAGAAAGAGTAGTTCTGTGGTAAGTGTCATTGAAAAAGTGGTATTTGAAGAAAAGCATGTGGAGGGGTAAGATAACTAGATTCTGGGCAAGTGGTCCAGACAGAGGTCTTTAGGTAGAAGCGAGAGAGTGACAAGCTCAGTGTGGTTAGAGCAGAAGCAAGGGAAGAGGCAGAGGAGGTGAAGGCAAGGAGAGCACCTATCAGCCAAAGCTTTAGTGGCCTTACTAAGGGCATTGGCCTTTACTCTGGGGGACTAAATCCTTGGAAATGTCTGAAAAGAGAAGGGATATGATCTGACTTGAATTTTTTGTTTACAGATTTTAAGTGTCAACAATATTTAATGTAGTTATTTTTTGAAATGGAAATAAAGAAGTAGCTAACATTTCTGCAAATTAAACAGTGATTACAGGGTTTTTTCTTCTGTCAAATCTAAGGTCAGCCTCACCTTACCATGGTTTTACCATTGTGAATCGACTGAATATGCACAATCTGGTTGAACCAGTGAATAAAGATTTGGAATTTCAGCTCCACGAGCCATTTCTTCTGTATAGAAATGCAAGCTGTGAGTATGCCTGTTTTATTATGATTCATATATTTACAATTAAAATTGAATGACTATAGCTTCTATCATCACATTATTGCTGGAGTTTCAAGTACAATAAAAAATATAATCTGTACTCTTAGGGATATGAAAGAGACTTTTACTAAGACTTTACTTTTATAGACCTTTTAAATTGGGCTTCTAAAATTGAAACACTTTTATATACAGTAACTTTTTGTATTGTAGTAAAATATACTCTTCCATATAATAGCATTATATTATACTCCTGTTGCTTGTTTTATGAAAATAAGTTTCACCCTTTGTTTTGGTTGTGACACTGTATTATTGGCTACCCATGCCCTTGAGCAACAGAACTTAGTTTGAGAGAGACAGGATGAGGACTGATATTTCTATCCACAAAGAAAGTACTATCTTTGCCCTTGTAGTGATATTTTTCAATGTATTTATTGAGTAGCTACTGTGAACAAGTTCTGGGCCAAGAGCTATTGTACTTTAATGTTAATCAATAACCTGTGTGGGACAGACAAGCAGTTAGATGAGCTGAGACTCAGAGGTGAATGGCAGCTCCCCAGTTGGAGAGCGAGGATGATGACCCTTTTTTCTGTTCCCTAGTTCCAGGTTCCTTTCAGGCATTTTACAGACTTTTGAGAAGGGTTGCATACAGTCCACAAAGTTAGAATGGCACTTTCAAGAAGTTAAGATACAAAAAAAGTATCCTCAGGTCCTGTATTTCAGCATGGGTGTTGAAGGTATGAGTGTTTGAGACAGAAGAGAGACTGTTTGACACTGACTGTGGGTAGGTCGGAGCTGGTTATACTAGTAGAGCGACTGTAACTATCATCCATGGAGATTGCTGGAGAAATGTTACTTCTCACTTAAAAAGGAAAAGTGAGGGACGCCTGGATGGCTCAGCGGTTTAGCCCCTACCTTTGGCTCAGGGCGTGATCCTGGAGCCCCAGGATCAAGTCCCACATCGGGCTCCCTGTATGGAGCTTGCTTCTCCCTCTGCCTAGGTCTCTGCCTCTCTCTCTCTCTCTCTCTCTCTCTCTGTCTCTGTCTCTCATGAATAAATAAAAATCAAATTTAAAAAAGAAAAAAAAAAAGGAACAGTGACTACAAAAAATAAAAATAAAAAAAGGAAAGGTTACTGTTTGGATTTCATTTGACTACAAGGTAACTAGTACCAGAGGAATGTCTTTGGTATGAAGTATAAGAAGCTCTGGAAATTCTGCATCTTTTAGTTCCCTGAATGAGGAATGGTGAGGCCTATTTCAGAGCCGGAAGCCCCAAATTCTTCCCTACAGCTCACATTTTAAATATCTAAGTGAAATAGTCTCTTGATTTTTCAGTGAACTGCTTGTCCAGATAATTCTCCTCTGAGATTTTAACTTCTGGCAGCATATTGGAAATGCTTTTTAATACCTTAAGTTCAGATGGACTTATTTAAATTAATGTAATAATAGAATTACTTCAGATGGCAGTTTTCTTTGTGCTGAACATTCTGTTAAAGGGGAAATTCTGCATTGGAACACAGATCCATATATTTTTTTTTAATTCTACTCTTTACTACCTGGAAACCTAATCTAGCTATTGCTTCTAAGAAAGGTTTGATTATTAAAGTAGTCAGGAGGGCACCTGGGTGGCTCAGTTGGTTAAGCATCTGCCTCCGGTCAGGTCATGATCCCAGAGTCCTGGGATCGAGCCCCACATTAGGCTCTGTGCTCTTTGGGGAGCCTGCTTCTCCCTCTCCCTCTGCTACTCCCCCTGCTTGTCCTCTCTCTCCCTCTCAAATAAATAAATAAGATCTTTAAAAAAAAAAATTTGTAAAAGGTAGTCAGGAAAATTATCAGACTTATGGATTCAATTATTTAGTATAAGCCTGATATGAATCATAGTATTTCTTACACAAGCAAAGGTTTCTGTGCAGTTAAAAGTGCAACATAACATAAATATAATTAAATCATGACTAATCAGGACACTTGGGTTAGTCAGTTAAGTGTCTGCCTTTGGTTCAGGTCATGATCCCAAGGTCCTGGGAGCAATCCCCATGTCTGGCTCCCTGCTCAGCAGGGAGTCTGTCTCTCCCTCTCCCCTTTCCCTGGCTCATGCTTTCTCTCTCTTTTTAATATATTTTTTTAAAATAAAAGAAATCATGACTAACCAAAACTTAAGTAATCAGAGCCTCAGTTATCTGGAAATATTTCTATAGTCCATGTGTGGAAGAAATGAAGGCAAATTATAAGAAAATAAGCTAATATTAGGTTTCATTTTGTAAGAATCTAGCAAATATCGCGAATGTTAACATGGGGTCAGCATTAAAAAGTCAATTTTCTGTTACTTTAACTCCACTCTACTATCATAGATTAATTTGTTGTCATAAAACCTGAAACCATCAGTAGTGTTTATTATGTTAATTAGAATATTCTTGAGCAGAAAGGTACATTAACACATTTTATTTTAGAAAGATTTTCAATAAGAAGTTAAAATAAAGGTTTTCTTAGTTGAACAGAAAACTCACTTAACAAGGTTGTCCAGTTCCCCAGTTAATTGAGGCACTGAATCATCTTCTAAGGGGCCATACAGTTTCTGGTATTGCTAATTAGAAATTCAGTAGCACATCAGCTTGTTTTCAGACTAGAGAAAGGTCTGAAAAGGTCAAGTACAACACTGTGGGCATATTAGAAACAGTCTACAAGAAGAGCTTGGGGAAGGTATTTAAAGGAACAGCTGTATTGGGGAGAAGTGACAGCATAAAGTGATTCTGGGAGTGTGAAGGCCTCTCTCGAGTATATGTTTTGTCTACCTAGTCTTAAATGTGGAAAATAGTCCTGTCAGGTCTGCAAGCTGTTGAGTTGTTAAGGGATTTGTTCTTTAAACAAAAAGTTAATTAGTGTCTGAGTGTGTATACAGGTAATTATACCTGATTCTGTAGCTGCTCTGTCATTTTCTTGTGAGAAATACTGCTGAGACATCTGACCCATTTTACTCATGGCCCCTTCAGATCCAGTTTCTTTCACTCAAGTCAATTTTTAGTTAATAGGAAATTGAACTATAATTTTTCTAGTTCTAAATTGTTTTGATTTGATTTTTTGGTTTTTATGTATATAATTCCTCCCACCCCCAAAAGGAAAAGTAAAATATTACAGAGAAAATGCTTACACTAGCCAGAGTCTTAGATTTGATGATTCTGTTGAATATTTTGGAAGCCGTATATTTTTCTATACTGATCAAGAGCCTTTCAGCAGCCAGGAGACTGCAATGGGGGTTGGGAAGATTGCAGATTCTGTAGTTAATTAAGCAAAAGTGTGGTTCCTAACACCCTATTTCTGACTTACATTGAGGAAACAAGAGTCCCAGAGAAGTTAAGAACTTGCTCAAGAGTCACAAGGATGTGTCGCCTGGGTGGCTCAGCATTTGAGCATCTGTCTTTGGCTCAGGGTGTGATCCTGGGGTCCCAGGATCAAGTCCCATATCGGGCTTCCTACATGGAGCCTGCTTCTTCCTCTGCCTATGTCTCTGCCCTCCCCCACCCCCCGTGTCTCTCGTGAATAAATAAATAAAATATTTTTTTAAAAAGTCACAAAGAGGGCAGCCCGGGTGGCTCAGTGGTCCAGCGCCGCCTTTGGCTCAGGGCATGATCCTGGAGACCTAGTATCAAGTCCCACATCGGGCTCCCTACATGGGGCCTGCTTCTGCCCGTGCCTCTGCCTCTCTCTTTCTCTGTCACATGAATGAATAAATAAAAAAATATTTTTTTAAAAAAGTCACAAAGCTTATAAGTGACGTAGGCAGCATTCAAGTCTTCGAAATCCATATTCTTTTACTCAGCTTCCATAATAAAATCACTTCATTATCCACATTCTGAAGTGAGGCTGTCCTGTACAACTCTGCAATAATGGAAATGCTCTATATCCATCCTGCCCTAAAGAGCAACCACCAGCTAAATGTGACTGCTGAGCACTCAAAGTGTAGCTAGTGCAACAAGGAAATTTTCTTTTCTTTTTTTTTTTTTTTTAAGTTAATTTAATCAGTTTGTGTTGAAGTAGCCATGCGTGGCTAGTGGCTTCTGTATCGGACAGCAGAAATCTAAAGCATGAACCCATGTTCAAACACACCCTTGTACTGTGCCAGACCTGAATTAAACAAGCACTACGGGAGCTTTGAGTTCAATTTTTATGCCTCTCATTTAGTTATTCTTTTTTAAAATTTATAAATGATTTCTAGATATAAAAGCTATAGATGTCCCTGAGGGGGGGCTTTGCCATGGTAACACTCTTTTGGCATGCAGTTTAATTTTCAGAAAAGAATTCTATTCTAGGCTTTGCCATTTTCAGGCTGTAACCTTGGATAAATCACGTAAACCATTAATCTGACCTACTTATCTTAAAAGGGCATCATATACATGAAGGTATTTTATCAGGCACTTACAAATATAAAATATTACAGACACGTGCCTCCATCTTGGACCCAACCAAATTATCTTTATTGTGAGAGAGTCACAAGGATTTTAATATTATCCAGGTTCTCTTATAACCTAGGCCCATCGTGTCCTTCTTCCCGTCCCTTTTGGCTAGCACCATGACAGTCTGGAGACTGTGTTTACAGATATTATCTTCAGATGTTATAGGGGCCATTACTAGATAGCCTGAGGTGTGATAAGTTGAAAATATATACATAATAAAAATGAGAAATTTTAGAGCATACGGATTTTTAAACTCTCAACAGCAGCAATTCTGATTGGTGGATTGTGGTGTTCATTTTGATCAGTATACTGGAACGTATAGCACCGTCCCAGCTAAAACTTTGTATTAGTTTAATGATGTTTAATTTGTGGACACCTCTCCCTAAAAAACTGATGATAGTTTTAATTTTATCTTTGATTAGTTGAAGAAACATAGTTTTTTACTACTTAAACACAGGCATTGCTACTAATCCACTAAACTTCTGTTTTCATTTGTAAGGAAAATCCATTCTAACTGTATTATAAAATCATTCTTTGGAGACTCTGAACTTCTAGAAGTTCTGTGGCATATGTATGTCAAAGAAAATATCCTTCAGCTCCTGTCCAACAATGTCATAACAGGAAATCTTTATCCTACAAACATTTAGAAATGCTGTTTAAAATACTAAATGCATAGCTTAGCCAAAAAGAGAATAGGAGACATTGCAGTGGGCCAGCATCAGAGTGAAAACTGAAAGCTGAAGTGAGAAGCTTATAAACCAACTGGCTGCCAGCTATTAGGATTTCTTTTTTTTTTTTTTTTAATTTTTTTTATTTATTTATGATAGTCACAGAGAGAGAGAGGCAGAGACATAGGCAGAGGGAGAAGCAGGCTCCATGCACCAGGAGCCCGACGTGGGATTCGATCCCGGGTCTCCAGGATCACGCCCTGGGCCAAAGGCAGGCGCCAAACCGCTGCGCCACCCAGGGATCCCTAGGATTTCTTAGGTATGGAGTTCTCCTCCATATAAGGAGCCCATGACAGTTACATGGGGTCAGGAGACAAGGCCTTGAGCTCTCACAGGTGAAGAAGTGGAGCTGAGACATGCATACATACATAACAGCCAGGTCCTCTAATGAACTATATATGACTTAATTAGGAAGATATCAGCCCGGGGCAGCCCAGGTGGCTCAGCGGTTTAGCGCCACCTTTAGCCCAGGGCCTGATCCTGGAGACCCAGGATCAAGTCCCACGTTGGGCTCCCTGCATGGAGCCTGCTTCTCCCTCTGCCTGTGTCTCTGGCTCTCATTCTCTCTCTGTGTCTCTATGAATAAATAAATAAAATCTTAAAAAAAAAAAAAAAAAAAAGGAAGATATCAGCCCACCAACCTAGGAGGGCAAGGCAAACCTCTCTGTCTCGGTGTGGTCTATGGGTTACAGGGAAAAAGTCTCCCTCAGTAATTGTAACCATTAGCCTTCTCCAATACAGATTTGGGGTTCAGCTTATACCATTCACTTGGTGTAATTTCTTATTAACACCAAAAAATTAACATAAAAATTGATCCTCAGCTGGTAAGTACTCTAGGACACCTGGCAAAGGCAAATGCAAAATCCTTCTTAAGAGACCCCCAGATTGCCTGGGGATCTCATCAACAAGCCTCATGGTCCAAAGTTACTAAATATATAAGGAAATAATACACAATCAGTGAAAGGTAGAATATAACAAACAACAGGAGTAGCCAACCCTTCCACAAAACTTTAGTGAAATGATCAGATAGAGACTTTAATGGATGTAAATGTCAGTTGTAGATTATTAAAAAACTGACAGGTAGCTTTGAAAAATAACCAAGTCCAGTTTCTAGAAATTAAAATTTTAATTATTGAAATAAACTCTTTATCTGGACTCTAGTTAATTTGTAACAACAGAAAAGAGAATTGGGAAACTGGAAGAGACACTGAGGGAGTTTTCCAGAATGCGTCCAAGAAAGGAAAGGAAATAGAAAATCTAACCAAGAGGATAGTATTGGAAAATCTAACACATAACAGAGAAGAATTTCAGAATGACAGAATAGATTTAAGAGGACAGTACTTGAAGAGATTATAACTAAGAATTTTCTAGAATATTTGAAAGTCAAAAATCTCAGATTTAGGAAGTAGAATAAGGCACCAAACATAAAAAGTAGAAAGAAATATGCAAAGTGACAGAGGCAACCAAAGGCTACTTGAGATTGATTATTTACAAGGGGCATCAGTTAAACTAACAGCATTTTTAGTTGCAGCTACTGAGTTTGGAAGACAAAGGAAAAATGTTTTCAGAGTACAGAGGAAAAAACAACCCATACTTCAATAATCCAGGAGAACAAAATAGACATTTTTCAACAAAAACAGAGCTTTTGCCTCTAGCAGCCCCTTGCTATAGGTGCTTGGAAAGCAGTGCTGTCCAACACAGTAGCCACTAGCCACATATGGCTGTTGAGCACTTGAAATGCTCCTAATGCAACTGAATTTTTAATTGTATTTAATTTGGTTCAGAAATAAGAAAATTGTGGGGCGTCTGGGTGGCTCAGTCGGTTAGCTTAAGTGGCTGACGATCTTGATCTCGGCTCAAATCTCGATCTCAGGACTATGAGTTCAAATTCTGCATTGGGCTCCACACTGGGTGTGGAGCCTACTTAAGAAAGGGAAGAAAA